>NW_027515476.1:0-78093 GCF_048772815.1 Callospermophilus lateralis
GCATCTGTCAATATAGGAGAAAACGCAGTGAAACCTAAAATTCAAACTGTTCCTGCAAACGAATGCTTCAACGTAGGAGAACGAAACTTGGGCATCCAAGTTTGATTGGTGTACTGCTCATTACTTGAAGTTATCATGAAGGTCGGAAGAAAAAATATATGTTGTGATTTCAGGAGACTGTAGTTTTTTGGCAGCCTACCAACGCCTTTCATTGAATGAGTTATTCGCCAGTCTCTGCTTAAGGCTACATCATGAGGAAACAAACCTTAGAGATAGAACGTAGAACTACTGTATTGTGTCAAGTTTCAAGAAGCTACCACAAACCGTGTTTGATTTAGAGTTCTAACTGCATCTGTCAATATAGGAGAAAACGCAGGGAAACCTAAAAATTCAAACTGTTCCTGCAAACGAATGCTTCAACCTAAGAGAACGAAACTTGGACATCCAAGTTTGATTGGTGTACTGCACATTACTTGAAAGTATCATGAAGGTCGGAAGAAAAACTGTATGTTGTGATTTCAGGAGACTGTAGTTTTTTGGCAGCCTACCATCGCCTTTCATTGAATGAGTTATTCGACAGTCTCTGCTTAAGGTACATCAAGAGGAAACAAACCTTAGAGTTATAACGTAGAACTACTGTATTGTGTCAAATTTCAAGAAGCTAGCACAAACCGTGTTTGATTTAGAGTTCTAACTGCATCTGTCAATATAGAAGAAAACGCAGTGAAACCTAAAAATTCAAACTGTTCCTGCAAAGGAATGCTTCAACCTAGGAGAACGAAACTTGGGCATCCAAGTTTGATTGGTGTACTGCTCATTACTTGAAGTTATCATGAAGGTCGGAAGAAAAAATATATGTTGTGATTGCAGGAGACTCTAGATTTTGGCAGCCTAACAATGCCTTTCATTGAATGAGTTATTCGCCAGTCTCTGCTTAAGGCTACATCAAGAGGAAACAAACCTTAGAGATAGAACGTAGAACTACTGTATTGTGTCAAGTTTCAAGAAGCTAGCACAAACCGTGTTTGATTTAGAGTTCTAACTGCATCTGTCCATATAGAAGAAAACGCAGTGAAACCTGAAAATTCAAACTGTTCCTGCAAACGAATGCTTCAACCTAGGAGAACGAAACTTGGACATCCAAGTTTGATTGGTGTACTGCACATTACTTGAAAGTATCATGAAGGTCGGAAGAAAAATGTATGTTGTGATTTCAGGAGACTGTAGTTTTTTGGCAGGCTACCAACGCCTTTCATTGAATGAGTTATTCGCCAGTCTCTGCTTAAGGCTACATCAAGAGGAAACAAACCTTAGAGTTAGAACGTAGAACTACTGTATTGTGTCAAATTTCAAGAAGCTAGCACAAACCGTGTTTGATTTAGAGTTCTAACTGCATCTGTCAATATAGAAGAAAACGCCGTGAAACCTAAAAATTCAAACTGTTCCTGCAAACGAATGCTTCAACCTAGGAGAACAAAACTTGGAGTTCCAAGTTTGATTGGTGTACTGCTCATTACTTGAAAGTATCATGAAGTTCGGAAGAAAAAATATATGTTGTGATTTCAGGAGATGGTAGTTTTTTGGAAGCTTAACAATGACTTTCATTGAATGTGTTATTCGCCAGTCTCTGCTTAAGGCTACATCAAGAGGAAACAAACCTTAGAGTTAGAACGTAGAACTACTGTATTGTGTCAAGTTTCAAGAGGCTAGCACAAACTGTGTTTGATTTAGAGTTCTAACTGCATCTGTCACTATAGAAGAAAACGCAGTGAAACCTAAAAATTCAAACTCTTCCTGCAAACGAATGCTTCAACATACGAGAACGAAACTTGGACATCCAAGTTTGATTGGTGTACTGCACATTACTTGAAAGTATCATGAAGGTCGGAAGAAAAAATGTATGTTGTGATTTCAGGAGACTGTAGTTTTTTGGCAGGCTACCAACGCCTTTCATTGAATGAGTTATTCGCCAGTCTCTGCTTAAGGCTACATCAAGAGGAAACAAACCTTAGAGTTAGAACGTAGAACTACTGTATTGTGTCAAATTTCAAGAAGCTAGCACAAACCGTGTTTGATTTAGAGTTCTAACTGCATCTGTCAATATAGAAGAAAACGCAGTGAAACCTAAAAATTCAAACTGTTCCTGCAAACGAATGCTTCAACCTAGGAGAACAAAACTTGGACATCCAAGTTTGATTGGTGTACTGCTCATCACTTGAAAGTATCATAAAGTTCGGAAGAAAAAATATATGTTGTGATTTCAGGAGATGGTAGTTTTTTGGAAGCTTAACAATGACTTTCATTGAATGTGTTATTCGCCAGTCTCTGCTGAAGGCTACATCAAGAGGAAACAAACCTTAGAGTTAGAACGTAGAACTACTGTATTGTGTCAAGTTTCAAGAAGCTACCACAAACCGTGTTTGATTTAGAGTTCTAACTGCATCTGTCAATATAGAAGACAACGCAGTGAAACCTAAAAATTCAAACTCTTCCTGCAAACGAATGCTTCAACTTAGGAGAACGAAACTTGGACATCCAAGTTTGATTGGTATACTGCTCATTACTTGAAAGTATCATGAAGTTCGGAAGAAAAAATATATGTTGTGATTTCAGGAGATGGTAGTTTTTTGAAAGCTTAACAATGCCTTTCATTGAATGTGTTATTCGAAAGTCTCTGCTTAAGGCTACATCAAGAGGAAACAAACCTTAGAGTTAGAACGTAGAACTACTGTATTGTGTCAAGTTTCAAGAGGCTAGCACAAACCGTGTTTGATTTAGAGTTCTAACTGCATCTGTCAATATAGAAGAAAACGCAGTGAAACCTAAAAATTCAAACTGTTCCTGCAAAGAAATGCTTCAACATAGGAGAACGAAACTTGGACATCCAAGTTTGATTGGTGTACTGCTCATTACTTGAAATTATCATGAAGGTCGGAAGAAAAAATATATATTGTGATTTCAGGAGACTGTCGTTTTTTGGCAGCCTACCAACGCCTTTCATTGAATGAGTTATTCGCCAGTCTCTGCTTAAGGCTACATCAAGAGGAAACATACCTTAGAGATAGAACGTAGAACTAGTGTATTGTGTCAAGTTTCAAGAAGCTACCACAAACGGTGTTTAATTTAGAGTTCTAACTGCATCTGTCAATATAGGAGAAAACGCAGTGAAACCTAAAAATTCAAACTGTTATGCAAACGAATGCTTCAACCTAGGAGAACGAAACTTGGACATCCAATTTTGATTGGTGTACTGCACATTACTTGAAAGTATCATGAAGGTCGGAAGAAAAAATGTATGTTTTGATTTCAGGAGATGGTAGTTTTTTGGAAGCTTAACAATGACTTTCATTGAATGTGTTATTCGCTAGTCTCTGCTTAAGGCTACATCAAGAGGAAACAAACCTTAGAGTTAGAAGGTAGAACTACTGTATTGTGTCAAGTTTCAAGAGGCTAGCACAAACCGTGTTTGATTTAGAGTTCTAACTGCATCTGTCAATATAGAAGAAAACGCAGTGAAAACTAAAAATTCAAACTTCTCCTGCAAACGAATGCTTCAAAATAGGAGAACGAAACATGGACATCCAAGTTTGATTGGTGTACTGCTCATTACTTGAAAGTATCATGAAGGTCGGAAGAAAAAATATATGTTGTGATTTCAGGAGACTGTAGTTTTTTGGCAGCCTACCAACGCCTTTCATTGAATGAGTTATTCGCCAGTCTCTGCTTAAGGCTACATCAAGAGGAAACAAACCTTAGCGATAGAACGTAGAACTACTGTATTGTGTCAAGTTTCAAGAAGCTAGCACAAACCGTGTTTGATTTAGAGTTCTAACTGCATCTGTCAATATAGAAGAAAATGCAGTGAAACCTAAAAATTCAAACTGTTCCTGCAAACGAATGCTTCAACCTAGGAGAACGAAACTTGGACATCCAATTTTGATTGGTGTACTGCTCATTACTTGAAAGTATCATGAAGTTCGGAAGAAAAAATATATGTTGTGATTTCAGGAGATGGTAGTTTTTTAGAAGCTTAACAATGACTTTCATTGAATGTGTTATTCGCCAGTCTCTGTTTAAGGCTACATCAAGAGGAAACAAACCTTAGAGTTAGAACGTAGAACTACTGTATTGTGTCCAGTTTCAAGAGGCTAGCACAAACCGTGTTGGATTTAGAGTTCTTACTGCATCTGTCAATATAGAAGAAAACGCAGTGAAACCTAAAAATTCAAACTTCTCCTGCAAACGAATGCTTCAAACTAGGAGAACGAAACATGGACATCCAAGTTTGATTGGTGTACTGCTCATTACTTGAAAGTATCATGAAGGTCGGAAAAAAATTTATGTTGTGATTTCAGGAGACTGTAGTTTTTTGGCAGCCTACCAACGCGTTTCATTGAATGAGTTATTCGCCAGTCTCTGCTTAATGCTACATCAAGAGGAAACAAACCTTAGAGATAGAACGTAGAACTACTGTATTGTGTCAAGTTTCAAGAAGCTACCACAAACCGTGTTTGATTTAGAGTTCTAACTGCATCTGTCAATAGAGGAGAAAACACAGGGAAACCTAAAAATTCAAACTGTTCCTGCAAACCAATGCTTCAACCTAAAAGAACGAAACTTGGACATCCAAGTTTGATTGGTGTACTGTACATTACTTGAAAGTATCATGAAGGTCGGAAGAAAAAATGTATGTTGTGATTTCAGGAGACTGTAGTTTTTTGGCAGCCTACCATCGCCTTTCATTGAATGAGTTATTCGCCAGTCTCTGCTTAAGGTACATCAAGAGGAAACAAACCTTAGAGTTAGAACGTAGAACTACTGTATTGTGTCAAATTTCAAGAAGCTAGCACAAACCGTGTTTGATTTAGAGTTCTAACTGCATCTGTCAATATAGAAGAAAACGCAGTGAAACCTAAAAATTCAAACTGTTCCTGCAAAGGAATGCTTCAACCTAGGAGAACGAAACTTGGGCATCCAAGTTTGATTGGTGTACTGCTCATTACTTGAAGTTATCATGAAGGTCGGAAGAAAAAATATATGTTGTGATTGCAGGAGACTCTAGATTTTGGCAGCCTAACAATGCCTTTCATTGAATGAGTTATTCGCCAGTCTCTGCTTAAGGCTACATCAAGAGGAAACAAACCTTAGAGATAGAACGTAGAACTACTGTATTGTGTCAAGTTTCAAGAAGCTAGCACAAACCGTGTTTGATTTAGAGTTCTAACTGCATCTGTGAATATAGAAGAAAACGCAGTGAAACCTGAAAATTCAAACTGTTCCTGCAAACGAATGCTTCAACCTAGGAGAACGAAACTTGGACATCCAAGTTTGATTGGTGTACTGCACATTACTTGAAAGTATCATGAAGGTCGGAAGAAAAAATGTATGTTGTGATTTCAGGAGACTGTAGTTTTTTCGCACGCTACCAACGCCTTTCATTGAATGAGTTATTCGCCAGTCTCTGCTTAAGGCTACATCAAGAGGAAACAAACCTTAGAGTTAGAACGTAGAACTACTGTATTGTGTCAAGTTTCAAGAGGCTAGCACAAACCGTGTTTGATTTAGAGTTCTAACTGCATCTGTCAATATAGAAGAAAACGCAGTGAAACCTAAAAATTCAAACTGTTCCTGCAAAGAAATGCTTCAACATAGGAGAACGAAACTTGGACATCCAAGTTTGATTGGTGTACTGCTCATTACTTGAAATTATCATGAAGGTCGGAAGAAAAAATATATATTGTGATTTCAGGAGACTGTCGTTTTTTGGCAGCCTACCAACGCCTTTCATTGAATGAGTTATTCGCCAGTCTCTGCTTAAGGCTACATCAAGAGGAAACATACCTTAGAGATAGAACGTAGAACTAGTGTATTGTGTCAAGTTTCAAGAAGCTACCACAAACGGTGTTTAATTTAGAGTTCTAACTGCATCTGTCAATATAGGAGAAAACGCAGTGAAACCTAAAAATTCAAACTGTTATGCAAACGAATGCTTCAACCTAGGAGAACGAAACTTGGACATCCAATTTTGATTGGTGTACTGCACATTACTTGAAAGTATCATGAAGGTCGGAAGAAAAAATGTATGTTTTGATTTCAGGAGATGGTAGTTTTTTGGAAGCTTAACAATGACTTTCATTGAATGTGTTATTCGCTAGTCTCTGCTTAAGGCTACATCAAGAGGAAACAAACCTTAGAGTTAGAAGGTAGAACTACTGTATTGTGTCAAGTTTCAAGAGGCTAGCACAAACCGTGTTTGATTTAGAGTTCTAACTGCATCTGTCAATATAGAAGAAAACGCAGTGAAAACTAAAAATTCAAACTTCTCCTGCAAACGAATGCTTCAAAATAGGAGAACGAAACATGGACATCCAAGTTTGATTGGTGTACTGCTCATTACTTGAAAGTATCATGAAGGTCGGAAGAAAAAATATATGTTGTGATTTCAGGAGACTGTAGTTTTTTGGCAGCCTACCAACGCCTTTCATTGAATGAGTTATTCGCCAGTCTCTGCTTAAGGCTACATCAAGAGGAAACAAACCTTAGAGATAGAACGTAGAACTACTGTATTGTGTCAAGTTTCAAGAAGCTAGCACAAACTGTGTTTGATTTAGAGTTCTAACTGCATCTGTCAATATAGAAGAAAATGCAGTGAAACCTAAAAATTCAAACTGTTCCTGCAAAGGAATGCTTCAACCTAGGAGAACGAAACTTGGACATCCAAGTTTGATTGGTGTACTGCTCATTACTTGAAAGTATCATGAAGTTCGGAAGAAAAAATATATGTTGTGATTTCAGGAGATGGTAGTTTTTTGGAAGCTTAACAATGACTTTCATTGAATGTGTTATTCGCCAGTCTCTGCTTAAGGCTACATCAAGAGGAAACAAACCTTAGAGTTAGAACGTAGAACTACTGTATTGTGTCAAGTTTCAAGAGGCTAGCACAAACCGTGTTTGATTTAGAGTTCTAACTGCATCTGTCAATATAGAAGAAAACGCAGTGAAACCTAAAAATTCAAACTTCTCCTGCAAACGAATGCTTCAACCTAGGAGAACGAAAAATGGACATCCACGTTTGATTGGTGTACTGCTCATTACTTGAAAGTATCATGAAGGTCGGAAGAAAAAATGTATGTTGTGATTTCAGGAGACTGTAGTTTTTTGGCAGCCTAACAACGCCTTTCATTGAATGAGTTATTCACAGTCTCTGCTTAAGGCTACATCAAGAGGAAACAAACCTTAGAGGTAGAACGTAGAACTACAGTATTGTGTCAAGTTTCAAGAAGCTACCACAAACCGTGTTTTATTTAGAGTTCTAACTGCATCTGTCAATATAGGAGAAAACGCAGGGAAACCTAAAAATTCAAACTGTTCCTGCAAACGAATGCTTCAACCTAGGAGAACGAAACTTGGACATCCAAGTTTGATTGGTGTACTGCACATTACTTGAAAGTATCATGAAGGTCGGAAGAAAAAATGTATATTGTGATTTCAGGAGACTGTAGTTTTTTGGCAGCCTACCAACGCCTTTCATTGAATGAGTTATTCGCCAGTCTCTGCTTAAGGCTACATCAAGAGGAAACAAACCTTAGAGTTAGAACGTAGAACTACTTACTGTATTGTGTCAAGTTTCAAGAAGCTAGCACAAACCGTGTTTGATTTAGAGTTCTAACTGCATCTGTCAATATAGAAGAAAACGCCGTGAAACCTAAAAATTCAAACTGTTCCTGCAAACGAATGCTTCAACCTAGGAGAACGAAACTTGGACATCCAAGTTTGATTGGTGTACTGCACATTACTTGAAAGTATCATGAAGTTCGGAAGAAAAAATGTACGTTGTGATTTCAGGGGACTGTAGTTTTTTGGCAGCTTACCAATGCGTTTCATTGAATGAGTTATTCGCCAGTCTCTGCTTAAGGCTACATCAAGAGGAAACAAACCTTAGAGTTAGAACGTAGAACTACTGTATTGTGTCAAGTTTCAAGAAGCTAGCACAAACCGTGTTTGATTTAGAGTTCTAACTGCATCTGTCAATATAGAAGAAAACGCAGTGAAACCTAAAAATTCAAACTGTTCCTGCAATCGAATGCTTCAACCTTGGAGAACGAAACTTGGACATCCAAGTTTGATTGGTGTACTGCTCGTTACTTGAAAGTTCATGAAGTTCGGAAGAAAAAATATATGTTGTGATTTCAAGAGATGGTAGTTTTTTGGAAGCTTAACAATGACTTTCATTGAATGTGTTATTCGCCAGTCTCTGCTTAAGGCTACATCAAGAGGAAACAAACCTTAGAGTTAGAAGGTAGAACTACTGTATTTTGTCAAGTTTCAAGAGGCTAGCACAAACCGTGTTTGATTTAGAGTTCTAACTGCATCTGTCAATATAGAAGAAAACGCAGTGAAACCTAAAAATTCAAACTTCTCCTGCAAATGAATGCTTCAACCTAGGAGAACGAAACATGGACATCCAAGTTTGTTTGGTGTACTGCTCATTACTTGAAAGTATCATGAAGGTCGGAAGAAAAAATATATGTTGTGATTTCAGGAGACTGTAGTTTTTTGGCAGCATACCAACGCCTTTCATTGAATGAGTTATTCGCCAGTCTCTGCTTAAGGCTACATCAAGAGGAAACAAACCTTAGCGATAGAACGTAGAACTACTGTATTGTGTCAAGTTTCAAGAAGCTAGCACAAACCGTGTTTGATTTAGAGTTCTAACTGCATCTGTCAATATAGAAGAAAATGCAGTGAAACCTAAAAATTCAAACTGTTCCTGCAAACGAATGCTTCAACCTAGGAGAACGAAACTTGGACATCCAATTTTGATTGGTGTACTGCTCATTACTTGAAAGTATCATGAAGTTCGGAAGAAAAAATATATGTTGTGATTTCAGGAGATGGTAGTTTTTTAGAAGCTTAACAATGACTTTCATTGAATGTGTTATTCGCCAGTCTCTGTTTAAGGCTACATCAAGAGGAAACAAACCTTAGAGTTAGAACGTAGAACTACTGTATTGTGTCCAGTTTCAAGAGGCTAGCACAAACCGTGTTGGATTTAGAGTTCTTACTGCATCTGTCAATATAGAAGAAAACGCAGTGAAACCTAAAAATTCAAACTTCTCCTGCAAACGAATGCTTCAAACTAGGAGAACGAAACATGGACATCCAAGTTTGATTGGTGTACTGCTCATTACTTGAAAGTATCATGAAGGTCGGAAAAAAATTTATGTTGTGATTTCAGGAGACTGTAGTTTTTTGGCAGCCTACCAACGCCTTTCATTGAATGAGTTATTCGCCAGTCTCTGCTTAAGGCTACATCAAGAGGAAACAAACCTTAGAGATAGAACGTAGAACTACAGTATTGTGTCAAGTTTCAAGAAGCTACCACAAACCGTGTTTTATTTAGAGTTCTAACTGCATCTGTCCATATAGGAGAAAACGCAGTGAACCTGAAAATTCAAACTGTTCCTGCAAACGAATGCTTCAATGTAGGAGAACGAAACTTGGGCATCCAAGTTTGATTGGTGTACTGCTCATTACTTGAAGTTATCATGAAGGTCGGAAGAAAAAATATATGTTGTGATTTCAGGAGACTGTAGTTTTTTGGCAGCCTACCAACGCGTTTCATTGAATGAATTATTCGCCAGTCTCTGCTTAATGCTACATCAAGAGGAAACAAACCTTAGAGATAGAACGTAGAACTACTGTATTGTGTCAAGTTTCAAGAAGCTACCACAAACCGTGTTTGATTTAGAGTTCTAACTGCATCTGTCAATAGAGGAGAAAACACAGGGAAACCTAAAAATTCAAACTGTTCCTGCAAACCAATGCTTCAACCTAAAAGAACGAAACTTGGACATCCAAGTTTGATTGGTGTACTGTACATTACTTGAAAGTATCATGAAGGTCGGAAGAAAAAATGTATGTTGTGATTTCAGGAGACTGTAGTTTTTTGGCAGCCTACCATCGCCTTTCATTGAATGAGTTATTCGCCAGTCTCTGCTTAAGGTACATCAAGAGGAAACAAACCTTAGAGTTAGAACGTAGAACTACTGTATTGTGTCAAATTTCAAGAAGCTAGCACAAACCGTGTTTGATTTAGAGTTCTAACTGCATCTGTCAATATAGAAGAAAACGCAGTGAAACCTAAAAATTCAAACTGTTCCTGCAAAGGAATGCTTCAACCTAGGAGAACGAAACTTGGGCATCCAAGTTTGATTGGTGTACCGCTCATTACTTGAAGTTATCATGAAGGTCGGAAGAAAAAATATATGTTGTGATTGCAGGAGACTCTAGATTTTGGCAGCCTAACAATGCCTTTCATTGAATGAGTTATTCGCCAGTCTCTGCTTAAGGCTACATCAAGAGGAAACAAACCTTAGAGATAGAACGTAGAACTACTGTATTGTGTCAAGTTTCAAGAAGCTAGCACAAACCTTGTTTGATTTAGAGTTCTAACTGCATCTGTCAATATAGAAGAAAACGCAGTGAAACCTGAAAATTCAAACTGTTCCTGCAAACGAATGCTTCAACCTAGGAGAACGAAACTTGGACATCCAAGTTTGATTGGTGTACTGCACATTACTTGAAAGTATCATGAAGGTCGGAAGAAAAAATGTATGTTGTGATTTCAGGAGACTGTAGTTTTTTCGCAGGCTACCAACGCCTTTCATTGAATGAGTTATTCGCCAGTCTCTGCTTAAGGCTACATCAAGAGGAAACAAACCTTAGAGTTAGAACGTAGAACTACTGTATTGTGTCAAATTTCAAGAAGCTAGCACAAACCCTGCTTGATTTAGAGTTCTAACTGCATCTGTCAATATAGAAGAAAACGCAGTGAAACCTAAAAATTCAAACTGTTCCTGCAAAGGAATGCTTCAACCTAGGAGAACGAAACTTGGGCATCCAAGTTTGATTGGTGTACCGCTCATTACTTGAAGTTATCATGAAGGTCGGAAGAAAAAATATATGTTGTGATTGCAGGAGACTCTAGATTTTGGCAGCCTAACAATGCCTTTCATTGAATGAGTTATTCGCCAGTCTCTGCTTAAGGCTACATCAAGAGGAAACAAACCTTAGAGATAGAACGTAGAACTACTGTATTGTGTCAAGTTTCAAGAAGCTAGCACAAACCTTGTTTGATTTAGAGTTCTAACTGCATCTGTCAATATAGAAGAAAACGCAGTGAAACCTGAAAATTCAAACTGTTCCTGCAAACGAATGCTTCAACCTAGGAGAACGAAACTTGGACATCCAAGTTTGATTGGTGTACTGCACATTACTTGAAAGTATCATGAAGGTCGGAAGAAAAAATGTATGTTGTGATTTCAGGAGACTGTAGTTTTTTCGCAGGCTACCAACGCCTTTCATTGAATGAGTTATTCGCCAGTCTCTGCTTAAGGCTACATCAAGAGGAAACAAACCTTAGAGTTAGAACGTAGAACTACTGTATTGTGTCAAATTTCAAGAAGCTAGCACAAACCCTGCTTGATTTAGAGTTCTAACTGCATCTGTCAATATAGGAGAAAACGCAGTGAAACCTAAAAATTCAAACTGTTCCTGCAAACGAATGCTTCAACCTAGGAGAACAAAACTTGGATTTCCAAGTTTGATTGGTGTACTGCTCATTACTTGAAAGTATCATGAAGTTCGGAAGAAAAAATATATGTTGTGATTTCAGGAGATGGTAGTTTTTTGGAAGCTTAACAATGACTTTCATTGAATGTGTTATTCGCCAGTCTCTGCTTAAGGCTACATCAAGAGGAAACAAACCTTAGAGTTAGAACGTAGAACTACTGTATTGTGTCAAGTTTCAAGAGGCTAGAACAAACTGTGTTTGATTTAGAGTTCTAACTGCATCTGTCACTATAGAAGAAAACGCAGTGAAACCTAAAAATTCAAACTCTTCCTGCAAACGAATGCTTCAACATACGAGAACGAAACTTGGACATCCAAGTTTGATTGGTATACTGCTCATTACTTGAAAGTATCATGAAGTTCGGAAGAAAAAATATATGTTGTGATTCAGGAGATGGTAGTTTTTTGGAAGCTTAACAATGACTTTCATTGAATGTGTTATTCGCCAGTCTCTGCTTAAGGCTACATCAAGAGGAAACAAACCTTAGAGTTAGAACGTAGAACTACTGTATTGTGTCAAGTTTCAAGAGGCTAGCACAAACCGTGTTTGATTTAGAGTTCTAACTGCATCTGTCAATATAGAAGAAAACGCAGTGAAACCTAAAAATTCAAACTTCTCCTGCAAACGAACGCTTCAACCTAGGAGAACGAAACATGGACATCCACGTTTGATTGGTGTACTGCTCATTACTTGAAAGTATCATGAAGGTCGGAAGAAAAAATATATGTTGTGATTTCAGGAGACTGTAGTTTTTTGGCAGCCTACCAACGCCTTTCATTGAATGAGTTATTCGCCAGTATCTGCTTAAGGCTACATCAAGAGGACAAACCTTAGAGTTAGAACGTAGAACTACAGTACTGTGTCAAGTTTCAAGAAGCTACCACAAACCGTGTTTTATTTAGAGTTCTAACTGCATCTGTCAATATAGGAGAAAACACAGGGAAACCTAAAAATTCAAACTGTTCCTGCAAACGAATGCTTCAACCTAAAAGAACGAAACTTGGACATCCAAGTTTGATTGGTGTACTGCACATTACTTGAAAGTATCATGAAGGTCGGAAGAAAAAATGTATCTTGTGATTTCAGGAGACTGTAGTTTTTTGGCAGCCTACCAACGCCTTTCATTGAATGAGTTATTCGCCAGTCTCTGCTTAAGGCTACATCAAGAGGAAACAAACCTTAGAGATAGAACGTAGAACTACTGTATTGTGTCAAGTTTCAAGAAGCTACCACAAACCGTGTTTAATTTAGAGTTCTAACTGCATCTGTCAATATAGGAGAAAACGCAGTGAAACCTAAAAATTCAAACTGTTCCTGCAAACGAATGCTTCAACCTAGGAGAAAGAAACTTATGCATCCAAGTTTGATTGGTGTACTGCTCATTACTTGAAGTTATCAGGAAGGTCGGATGAAAAAATATACATTGAGATTTCAGGAGATGGTAGTTTTTTGGAAGCTTAACAATGCCTTTCATTGAAAGTGTTATTCGCCAGTCTCTGCTTAAGGCTACATCAAGAGGAAACAAACCTTAGGGATAGAACGTAGAACTACTTTATTGTGTCAAGTTTCAAGAAGCTACCACAAACCGTGTTTGATTTAGAGTTCGAACTGCATCTGTCAATATAGGAGAAAACAGAGTGAAACCTAAAAATTCAAACTGTTCCTGCAAACGAATGCTTCAACATAGGAGAACGAAACTTGGGCATCCAAGTTTGATTGGTGTACTGCTCATTACTTGAAAGTATCATGAAGGTCGGAAGAAAAAATATATGTTTTGATTTCAGGAGACTTTCGTTTTTTGGCAGCCTACCAACGCCTTTCATTGAATGAGTTATTCGCCAGTCTCCGCTTAAGGCTACATCAAGAGGAAACAAACCTTAGAGTTAGAACGTAGAACTACTGTATTGTGTCAAGTTTCAAGAAGCAAGCACAAACCGTGTTTCATTTAGAGTTCTAACTGTATCTGTCAATATAGGAGAAAACGCAGTGAAACCTAAAAATTCAAACTGTTCCTGCAAACGAATGCTTCAACCTAGGAGAACGAAACTTGGACATCCAAGTTTGATTGGTGTACTGCTCATTACTTGAAAGTATCATGAAGTTCGGAAGAAAAAATATATGTTGTGATTTCATAAGATGGTAGTTTTTTGGAAGCTTAACAATGACTTTCATTGAATGTGTTATTCGCCAGTCTCTGCTTAAGGCTACATCAAGAGGAAACAAACCTTAGAGTTAGAACGTAGAACTACTGTATTGTGTCAAGTTTCAAGAGGCTAGCACAAACCGTGTTTGATTTAGAGTTCTAACTGCATCTGTCAATAAAGAAGAAAACGCAGTGAAACCTAAAAATTCCAACTTCTCCTGCAAACGAATTCTTCAACCTAGGAGAACGAAACATGGACATCCAAGTTTGATTGGTGTACTGCTCATTACTTGAAAGTATCATGATGGTCGGAAGAAAAAATATATGTTGTGATTTCAGGAGACTGTAGTTTTTTGGCAGCCTACCAACGCCTTTCATTGAATGAGTTATTCGCCAGTCTCTGCTTAAGGCTACATCAAGAGGAAACAAACCTTAGAGATAGAACGTAGAACTACAGTATTGTGTCAAGTTTCAAGAAGCTACCACAAACCGTGTTTTATTTAGAGTTCTAACTGCATCTGTCAATATAGGAGAAAACGCAGTGAAACCTGAAAATTCAAACTGTTCCTGCAAACGAATGCTTCAACGTAGGAGAACGAAACATGGGCATCCAAGTTTGATTGGTGTACTGCTCATTACTTGAAGTTATCATGAAGGTCGGAAGAAAAAATATATGTTGTGATTTCAGGAGACTGTAGTTTTTTGGCAGCCTACCAACGCCTTTCATTGAATGAGTTATTCGCCAGTCTCTGCTTAAGTCTACATCAAGAGGAAACAAACCTTAGAGATAGAACGTTGAACTACTGTATTGTGTCAAGTTTCAAGAAGCTACCACAAACCGTGTTTGATTTAGAGTTCTAACTGCATCTGTCAATATAGGAGAAAACGCAGGGAAACCTAAAAATTCAAACTGTTCCTGCAAACGAATGCTTCAACCTAGGAGAACGAAACTTGGACATCCAAGTTTGATTGGTGTAGTGCTCATTACTTGAAAGTATCATGATGGTCGGAAGAAAAAGTATATGTTGTGATTTCAGGAGACTGTAGTTTTTTGGCAGCCTAACAATGCCTTTCATTGAATGAGTTATTCGCCAGTCTCTGCTTAAGGCTACATCAAAAGGAAACAAACCTTAGAGATAGAACGTAGAACTACTGTATTGTGTCAAGTTTCAAGAAGCTACCACAAACCGTGTTTGATTTAGAGTTCTAACTGCATCTGTCTATATAGAAGAAAACGCAGTGAAACCTAAAAATTCAAACTGTTCCTGCAAACGAATGCTTCAACCTAGGAGAACGAAACATGGACATCCAAGTTTGATTGGTGTACTGCTCATTACTTGAAAGTATCATGAAGGTCGGAAGAAAAAATATATGTTGTGATTTCAGGAGACTGTAGTTTTTTGGCAGCCTACCAACGCCTTTCATTGAATGAGTTATTCGCCAGTCTCTGCTTAAGGCTACATCAAGAGGAAACAAACCTTAGAGATAGAACGTAGAACTATTGTATTGTGTCAAGTTTCAAGAAGCTAGCACAAACCGTGTTTGATTTAGAGTTCTAACTGCATCTGTCAATATAGAAGAAAATGCAGTGAAACCTAAAAATTCAAACTGTTCCTGCAAACGAATGCTTCAACCTAGGAGAACGAAACTTGGACATCCAAGTTTGATTGGTGTACTGCTCATTACTTGAAGTTATCATGAAGTTCGGAAGAAAAAATATATGTTGTGATTTCAGGAGATGGTAGTTTTTTGGAAGCTTAACAATGACTTTCATTGAATGTGTTATTCGCCAGTCTCTGCTTAAGGCTACATCAAGAGGAAACAAACCTTAGAGTTAGAACGTAGAACTACTGTATTGTGTCAAGTTTCAAGAGGCTAGCACAAACCGTGTTTGATTTAGAGTTCTAACTGCATCTGTCAATATAGAAGAAAATGCAGTGAAACCTAAAAATTCAAACTTCTCCTGCAAACGAATGCTTCAACCTAGGAGAACGAAACATGGACATCCACGTTTGATTGGTGTACTGCTCATTACTTGAAAGTATCATGAAGGTCGGAAGAAAAAATATATGTTGTGATTTCAGGAGACTGTAGTTTTTTTTCAGCCTACCAACGCCTTTCATTGAATGAGTTATTCGCCAGTCTCTGCTTAAGGCCACATCAAGAGGAAACAAACCTTAGAGTTAGAAGGTAGAACTACAGTATTGTGTCAAGTTTCAAGAAGCTAGCACAAACCGTGTTTGATTTAGAGTTCTAACTGCATCTGTCAATATAGAAGAAAACGCAGTGAAACCTAAAAATTCAAACTGTTCCTGCAAACGAATGCTTCAACCTCGGAGATCGAAACTTGGACATCCAAGTTTGATTGGTGTACTGCTCATTACTTGAAGTTATCAGGAAGGTCGGATGAAAAAATATACATTGAGATTTCAGAAGATGGTAGTTTTTTGGAAGCTTAACAATGCCTTTCATTGAAAGTGTTATTCGCCAGTCTCTGCTTAAGGCTACATCAAGAGGAAACAAACCTTAGGGATAGAACGTAGAACTACTTTATTGTGTCAAGTTTCAAGAAGCTACCACAAACCGTGTTTGATTTAGAGTTCGAACTGCATCTGTCTATATAGGAGAAAACAGAGTGAAACCTAAAAATTCAAACTGTTCCTGCAAAGGAATGCTTCAACCTAGGAGAACGAAACTTGGGAACCCAAGTTTGATTGGTGTACTGCTCATTACTTGAAGTTATCATGAAGGTCGGAAGAAAAAATATATGTTGTGATTGCAGGAGACTCTAGTTTTTTGGCAGCCTAACAATGCCTTTCATTGAATGAGTTATTCACCAGTCTCTGCTTAAGGCTACATCAAGAGGAAACAAACCTTAGAGATAGAACGTAGAACTACTGTATTGTGTCAAGTTTCAAGAAGCTAGCACAAACCGTGTTTGATTTAGAGTTCTAACTGCATCTGTCAATTTAGAAGAAAACGCAGTGAAACCTAAAAATTCAAACTGTTCCTGCAAACGAATGCTTCAACCTAGGAGAACGAAACTTGGACATCCAAGTTTGATTTGTGTACTGCACATTACTTGAAAGTATCATGAAGTTCGGAAGAAAAAATGTACGTTGTGATTTCAGGGGACTGTAGTTTTTTGGCAGCTTACCAACGCCTTTCATTGAATGAGTTATTCGCCAGTCTCTGCTTAAGGCTACATCAAGAGGAAACAAACCTTAGGGATAGAACGTAGAACTACTTTATTGTGTCAAGTTTCAAGAAGCTACCACAAACCGTGTTTGATTTAGAGTTCGAACTGCATCTGTCAATATAGGAGAAAACAGAGTGAAACCTAAAAATTCAAACTGTTCCTGCAAACGAATGCTTCAACATAGGAGAACGAAACTTGGGCATCCAAGTTTGATTGGTGTACTGCTCATTACTTGAAAGTATCATGAAGGTCGGAAGAAAAAATATATGTTTTGATTTCAGGAGACTGTCGTTCTTTGGCAGCCTACCAACGCCTTTCATTGAATGAGTTATTCGCCAGTCTCTGCTTAAGGCTACATCAATAGGAAACAAACCTTAGAGTTAGAACGTAGAACTACTGTATTGTGTCAAGTTTCAAGAAGCTACCACAAACCGTGTTTAATTTACAGTTCTAACTGTATCTGTCAATATAGGAGAAAACGCAGTGAAACCTAAAAATTCAAACTGTTCCTGCAAACGAATGCTTCAACCTAGGAGAACGAAACTTGGACATCCAAGTTTGATTGGTGTACTGCTCATTACTTGAAAGTATCATGAAGTTCGGAAGAAAAAATATATGTTGTGATTTCAGGAGATGGTAGTTTTTTGGAAGCTTAACAATGACTTTCATTGAATGTGTTATTCGCCAGTCTCTGCTTAAGGCTACATCAAGAGGAAACAAACCTTAGAGTTAGAACGTAGAACTACTGTATTGTGTCAAGTTTTAAGAGGCTAGCACAAACCGTGTTTGATTTAGAGTTCTAACTGCATCTGTCAATATAGAAGAAAACGCAGTGAAACCTAAAAATTCAAACTTCTCCTGCAAACGAATGCTTCAACCTAGGAGAACGAAACATGGACATCCAAGTTTGATTGGTGTACTGCTCATTACTTGAAAGTATCATGAAGGTCGGAAAAAAATTTATGTTGTGATTTCAGGAGACTGTAGTTTTTTGGCAGCCTACCAACGCCTTTCATTGAATGAGTTATTCTCCAGTCTCTGCTTAAGGCTACATCAAGAGGAAACAAACCTTAGAGATAGAACGTAGAACTACTGTATTGTGTCAAGTTTCAAGAAGCTACCACAAACCCTGTTTGATTTAGAGTTCTAACTGCATCTGTCAATATAGGAGAAAACGCAGGGAAACCTAAAAATTCAAACTGTTCCTGCAAACGAATGCTTCAACCTAGGAGTACGAAACTTGGACATCCAAGTTTGATTGGTGTACTGCACATTACTTGAAAGTATCATGAAGGTCGGAAGAAAAAATGTATGTTGTGATTTCAGGAGACTGTAGTTTTTTGGCAGCCAACCATCGCCTTTCATTGAATGAGTTATTCGCCAGTCTCTGCTTAAGGCTACATCAAGAGGAAACAAACCTTAGAGTTAGAACGTAGAACTACTTTATTGTGTCAAGTTTCAAGAAGCTAGCACAAACCGTGTTTGATTTAGAGTTCTAACTGCATCTGTCAATATAGAAGAAAACGCAGTGAAACCTAAAAATTCAAACTGTTCCTGCAAACGAATGCTTCAACTTAGGAGAACGAAACTTGGACATCCAAGTTTGATTGGTGTACTGCTCATTACTTGAAAGTATCATGAAGGTCGGAAGAAAAAATATATGTTTTGATTTCAGGAGACTGTCGTTTTTTGGCAGCCTACCAACGCCTTTCATTGAATGAGTTATTCGCCAGTCTCTGCTTAAGGCTACATCAAGAGGAAACAAACCTTAGAGTTAGAACGTAGAACTACTGTATTGTGTCAAGTTTCAACAGGCTAGCACAAACCGTGTTTGATTTAGAGTTCTAACTGCATCTGTCAATAAAGAAGAAAACGCAGTGAAACCTAAAAATTGAAACTTCTCCTGCAAACGAATTCTTCAACCTAGGAGAACGAAACATGGACATCCAAGTTTGATTGGTGTACTGCTCATTACTTGAAAGTATCATGAAGGTCGGAAGAAAAAATATATGTTGTGATTTCAGGAGACTGTAGTTTTTTGGCAGCCTACCAACGCCTTTCATTGAATGAGTTATTCGCCAGTCTCTGCTTAAGGCTACATCAAGAGGAAACAAACCTTAGAGATAGAACGTAGAACTACAGTATTGTGTCAAGTTTCAAGAAGCTACCACAAACCGTGTTTTATTTAGAGTTCTAACTGCATCTGTCAATATAGGAGAAAACTCAGTGAAACCTGAAAATTCAAACTGTTCCTGCAAACGAATGCTTCAACCTAGGAGAACGAAACTTGGACATCCAAGTTTGATTGGTGTACTGCTCATTACTTGAAAGTATCATGATGGTCGGAAGAAAAAGTATATGTTGTGATTTCAGGAGACTGTAGTTTTTTGGCAGCCTAACAATGCCTTTCATTGAATGAGTTATTCGCCAGTCTCCGCTTAATGCTACATCAAGAGGAAACAAACCTTAGAGATAGAACGTAGAACTACTGTATTGTGTCAAGTTTCAAGAAGCTACCACAAACCCTGTTTGATTTAGAGTTCTAACTGCATCTGTCAATATAGGAGAAAACGCAGGGAAACCTAAAAATTCAAACTGTTCCTGCAAACGAATGCTTCAACCTAGGAGAACGAAACTTGGAGATCCAAGTTTGATTGGTGTACTGCACTTTACTTGAATGTATCATGAAGTTCGGAAGAAAAAATGTACGTTGTGATTTCAGGGGACTGTAGTTTTTTGGCAGCTTACCAACGCCTTTCATTGAATGAGTTATTCGCCAGTCTCTGCTTAAGGCTACATCAAGAGGAAACAAACCTTAGGGATAGAACGTAGAACTACTTTATTGTGTCAAGTTTCAAGAAGCTACCACAAACCGTGTTTGATTTAGAGTTCGAACTGCATCTGTCAATATAGGAGAAAACAGAGTGAAACCTAAAAATTCAAACTGTTCCTGCAAACGAATGCTTCAACATAGGAGAACGAAACTTGGGCATCCAAGTTTGATTGGTGTACTGCTCATTACTTGAAAGTATCATGAAGGTCGGAAGAAAAAAATATATGTTTTGATTTCAGGAGACTGTCGTTTTTTGGCAGCCTACCAACGCCTTTCATTGAATGAGTTATTCGCCAGTCTCTGATTAAGGCTACATCAAGAGGAAACAAACCTTAGAGTTAGAACGTAGAACTACTGTATTGTGTCAAGTTTCAAGAAGCTACCACAAACCGTGTTTAATTTACAGTTCTAACTGTATCTGTCAATATAGGAGAAAACGCAGTGAAACCTAAAAATTCAAACTGTTCCTGCAAACGAATGCTTCAACCTAGGAGAACGAAACTTGGACATCCAAGTTTGATTGGTGTACTGCTCATTACTTGAAAGTATCATGAAGTTCGGAAGAAAAAATATATGTTGAGATTTCAGGAGATGGTAGTTTTTTGGAAGCTTAACAATGACTTTCATTGAATGTGTTATTCGCCAGTCTCTGCTTAAGGCTACATCAAGAGGAAACAAACCTTAGAGTTAGAACGTAGAACTACTGTATTGTGTCAAGTTTCAACAGGCTAGCACAAACCGTGTTTGATTTAGAGTTCTAACTGCATCTGTCAATAAAGAAGAAAACGCAGTGAAACCTAAAAATTGAAACTTCTCCTGCAAACGAATTCTTCAACCTAGGAGAACGAAACATGGACATCCAAGTTTGATTGGTGTACTGCTCATTACTTGAAAGTATCATGAAGGTCGGAAGAAAAAATATATGTTGTGATTTCAGGAGACTGTAGTTTTTTGGCAGCCTACCAACGCCTTTCATTGAATGAGTTATTCGCCAGTCTCTGCTTAAGGCTACATCAAGAGGAAACAAACCTTAGAGATAGAACGTAGAACTACAGTATTGTGTCAAGTTTCAAGAAGCTACCACAAACCGTGTTTTATTTAGAGTTCTAACTGCATCTGTCAATATAGGAGAAAACTCAGTGAAACCTGAAAATTCAAACTGTTCCTGCAAACGAATGCTTCAACCTAGGAGAACGAAACTTGGACATCCAAGTTTGATTGGTGTACTGCTCATTACTTGAAAGTATCATGATGGTCGGAAGAAAAAGTATATGTTGTGATTTCAGGAGACTGTAGTTTTTTGGCAGCCTAACAATGCCTTTCATTGAATGAGTTATTCGCCAGTCTCTGCTTAAGGCTACATCAAAAGGAAACAAACCTTAGAGATAGAACGTAGAACTACTGTATTGTGTCAAGTTTAAAGAAGCTAGCACAAACCGTGTTTGATTTAGAGTTCTAACTGCATCTGTCAATATAGAAGAAAACGCAGTGAAACCTAAAAATTCAAACTGTTCCTGCAAACGAATGCTTCAACCTAGGAGAACGAAACATGGACATCCAAGTTTGATTGGTGTACTGCTCATTACTTGAAAGTATCATGAAGGTCGGAAGAAAAAATATATGTTGTTATTTCAGGAGACTGTAGTTTTTTGGCAGCCTACCAACGCCTTTCATTGAATGAGTTATTCGCCAGTCTCTGCTTAAGGCTACATCAAGAGGAAACAAACCTTAGAGATAGAACGTAGAACTACAGTATTGTGTCAAGTTTCAAGAAGCTACCACAAACCGTGTTTTATTTAGAGTTCTAACTGCATCTGTCAATATAGGAGAAAACGCAGTGAAACCTGAAAATTCAAACTGTTCCTGCAAACGAATGCTTCAACGTAGGAGAACGAAACTTGGGCATCCAAGTTTGATTGGTGTACTGCTCATTACTTGAAGTTATCATGAAGTTCGGAAGAAAAAATATATGTTGTGATTTCAGGAGACTGTAGTTTTTTGGCAGCCTACCAACGCCTTTCATTGAATGAGTTATTCGCCAGTCTCTGCTTTAGGCTACATCAGGAGGAAACAAACCTTAGAGATAGAACGTAGAACTACTGTATTGTGTCATGTTTCAAGAAGCTACCACAAACCGTGTTTGATTTAGAGTTCTAACTGCATCTGTCAATATAGGAGAAAACGCAGGGAAACCTAAAAATTCAAACTGTTCCTGCAAACGAATGCTTCAACCGAGGAGAAAGAAACTTGGACATCCAAGTTTGATTGGTGTACTGCACACTACTTGAAAGTATCATGAAGTTCGGAAGAAAAAATGTATGTTGTGATTTCAGGAGACTGTAGTTTTTTGGCAGCCTACCAACGCCTTTCATTGAATGAGTTATTCGCCAGTCTCTGCTTAAGGCTACATCAAGAGGAAACAAACCTTAGAGTTAGAACGTAGAACTACTGTATTGTGTCAAGTTTCAAGAGGCTAGCACAAACTGTGTTTGATTTAGAGTTCTAACTGCATCTGTCACTATAGAAGAAAACGCAGTGAAACCTAAAAATTCAAACTCTTCCTGCAAACGAATGCTTCAACTTACGAGAACGAAACTTGGACATCCAAGTTTGATTGGTATACTGCTCATTACTTGAAAGTATCATGAAGGTTGGAAGAAAAAATATATATTGTGATTTCAGGAGACTGTAGTTTTTTGGCAGCCTACCAACGCCTTTGATTGAATGAGTTATTCGCCAGTCTCTGCTTAAGGCTACATCAAGAGGAAACAAACCTTAGAGATAGAACGTAGAACTACTGTATTGTGTCAAGTTTCAAGAAGCTACCACAAACCGTGTTTAATTTAGAGTTCTAACTGCATCTGTCAATATAGGAGAAAACGCAGTGAAACCTAAAAATTCAAACTGTTCCTACAAACAAATGCTTCAACCTAGGAGAAGGAAACTTGGACATTCAAGTTTGATTGGTGTACTGGTCATTACTTGAAAGTATCATGAAGTTCGGAAGAAAAAATATATGTTGTGATTTCAGGAGATGGTAGTTTTTTGGAAGCTTAACAATGACTTTCATTGAATGTGTTATTCGCCAGTCTCTGCTTAAGGCTACATCAAGAGGAAACAAACCTTAGAGTTAGAACGTAGAACTACTGTATTGTGTCAAGTTTCAAGAGGCTAGCACAAACCGTGTTTGATTTAGAGTTCTAACTGCATCTGTCAATAAAGAAGAAAACGCAGTGAAACCTAAAAATTGAAACTTCTCCTGCAAACGAATTCTTCAACCTAGGAGAACGAAACATGGACATCCAAGTTTGATTGGTGTACTGCTCATTACTTGAAAGTATCATGAAGGTCGGAAGAAAAAATATATGTTGTGATTTCAGGAGACTGTAGTTTTTTGGCAGCCTACCAACGCCTTTCATTGAATGAGTTATTCGCCAGTCTCTGCTTAAGGCTACATCAAGAGGAAACAAACCTTAGAGATAGAACATAGAACTACAGTATTGTGTCAAGTTTCAAGAAGCTACCACAAACCGTGTTTTATTTAGAGTTCTAACTGCATCTGTCAATATAGGAGAAAACGCAGTGAAACCTGAAAATTCAAACTGTTCCTGCAAACGAATGCTTCAACGTAGGAGAACGAAACTTGGGCATCCAAGTTTGATTGGTGTACTGCTCATTACTTGAAGTTATCATGAAGGTCGGAAGAAAAAATATATGTTGTGATTTCAGGAGACTGTAGTTTTTTGGCAGCCTACAAACACCTTTCATTGAATGAGTTATTCGCCAGTCTCTGCTTAAGGCTACATCAAGAGGAAACAAACCTTAGAGATAGAACGTAGAACTACTGTATTGTGTCAAGTTTCAAGAAGCTACCACAAACCGTGTTTGATTTAGAGTTCTAACTGCATCTGTCAATATAGAAGAAAACGCAGTGAAACCTAAAAATTCAAACTGTTCCTGCAAACGAATGCTTCAACCTAGGAGAACGAAACTTGGACATCCAAGTTTGATTGGTGTACTGCTCATTACTTGAAAGTATCATGATGGTCGGAAGAAAAAGTATATGTTGTGATTTCAGGAGACTGTAGTTTTTTGGCAGCCTAACAATGCCTTTCATTGAATGAGTTATTCGCCAGTCTCTGCTTAAGGCTACATCAAAAGGAAACAAACCTTCGAGATAGAACGTAGAACTACTGTATTGTGTCAAGTTTAAAGAAGCTAGCACAAACCATGTTTGATTTAGAGTTCTAACTGCATCTGTCAATATAGAAGAAAACGCAGTGAAACCTAAAAATTCAAACTGTTCCTGCAAACGAATGCTTCAACCTAGGAGAACGAAACATGGACATCCAAGTTTGATTGGTGTTCTGCTCATTACTTGAAAGTATCATGAAGGTCGGAAGAAAAAATATATGTTGTGATTTCAGGAGACTGTAGTTTTTTGGCAGCCTACCAACGCCTTTCATTGAATGAGTTATTCGCCAGTCTCTGCTTAAGACTACATCAAGAGGAAACAAACCTTAGAGATAGAACGTAGAACTACAGTATTGTGTCAAGTTTCAAGAAGCTACCACAAACCGTGTTTTATTTAGAGTTCTAACTGCATCTGTCAATATAGGAGAAAACGCAGTGAAACCTGAAAATTCAAACTGTTCCTGCAAAAGAATCCTTCAACGTAGGAGAACGAAACTTGGGCATCCAAGTTTGATTGGTGTACTGCTCATTACTTGAAGTTATCATGAAGGACGGAAGAAAAAATATATGTTGTGATTTCAGGAGACTGTAGATTTTTGGCAGCCAACCAACGCCTTTCATTGAATGAGTTATTCGCCAGTCTCTGCTTAAGGCTACATCAGGAGGAAACAAACCTTAGAGATAGAACGTAGAACTACTGTATTGTGTCATGTTTCAAGAAGCTACCACAAACCGTGTTTGATTTAGAGTTCTAACTGCATCTGTCAATATAGGAGAAAACGCAGGGAAACCTAAAAATTCAAACTGTTCCTGCAAACGAATGCTTCAACCTAGGAGAACGAAACTTGGACATCCAAGTTTGATTGGTGTACTGCACATTACTTGAAAGTATCATGAAGTTCCGAAGAAAAAATGTATGTTGTGATTTCAGGAGACTGTAGTTTTTTGGCAGCCTACCAACGCCTTTCATTGAATGATTTATTCGCCAGTCTCTGCTTAAGGCTACATCAAGAGGAAACAAACCTTAGAGTTAGAACGTAGAACTACTGTATTGTGTCAAATTTCAAGAAGCTAGCACAAACCGTGTTTGATTTAGAGTTCTAACTGCATCTGTCAATATAGAGGAAAACGCAGTGAAACCTAAAAATTCAAACTGTTCCTGCAAACGAATGCTTCAACCTAGGAGAACAAAACTTGGACATCCAAGTTTGATTGGTGTACTGCTCATTACTTGAAAGTATCATGAAGTTCGGAAGAAAAAATATATGTTGTGATTTCAGGAGATGGTAGTTTTTTGGAAGCTTAACAATGACTTTCATTGAATGTGTTATTCGCCAGTCTCTGCTTAAGGCTACATCAAGAGGAAACAAACCTTAGAGTTAGAACGTAGAACTACTGTATTGTGTCAAGTTTCAAGAGGCTAGCACAAACTGTGTTTGATTTAGAGTTCTAACTGCATCTGTCACTATAGAAGAAAACGCAGTGAAACCTAAAAATTCAAACTCTTCCTGCAAACGAATGCTTCAACTTACGAGAACGAAACTTGGACATCCAAGTTTGATTGGTATACTGCTCATTAATTGAAAGTATCATGAAGGTCGGAAGAAAAAATATATATTGTGATTTCAGGAGACTGTAGTTTTTTGGCAGCCTACCAACGCCTTTCATTGAATGAGTTATTCGCCAGTCTCTGCTTAAGGCTACATCAAGAGGAAACATACCTTAGAGATAGAACGTAGAACTACTGTATTGTGTCAAGTTTCAAGAAGCTACCACAAACCGTGTTTAATTTAGAGTTCTAACTGCATCTGTCAATATAGGAGAAAACGCAGTGAAACCTAAAAATTCAAACTGTTCCTGCAAACAAATGCTTCAACCTAGGAGAAGGAAACTTGGACATCCAAGTTTGATTGGTGTACTGCTCATTACTTGAAAGTATCATGAAGTTCGGAAGAAAAAATATATGTTGTGATTTCAGGAGATGGTAGTTTTTTGGAAGCTTAACAATGACTTTCATTGAATGTGTGATTCGCCAGTCTCTGCTTAAGGCTACATCAAGAGGAAACAAACCTTAGAGTTAGAACGTAGAACTACTGTATTGTGTCAAGTTTCAAGAGGCTAGCACAAACCGTGTTTTATTTAGAGTTCTAACTGCATCTGTCAATATAGGAGAAAACGCAGAGAAACCTGAAAATTCAAACTGTTCCTGCAAACGAATGCTTCAACATAGGAGAACGAAACTTGGGCATCCAAGTTTGATTGGTGTACTGCTCATTACTTGAAGTTATCATGAAGGTAGGAAGAAAAAATATATGTTGTGATTTCAGGAGACTGTAGTTTTTTGGCAGCCTACAAACACCTTTCATTGAATGAGTTATTCGCCAGTCTCTGCTTAAGGCTACATCAAGAGGAAACAAACCTTAGAGATAGAACGTAGAACTACTGTATTGTGTCAAGTTTCAAGAAGCTACCACAAACCGTGTTTGATTTAGAGTTCTAACTGCATCTGTCAATATAGAAGAAAACGCAGTGAAACCTAAAAATTCAAACTGTTCCTGCAAACGAATGCTTCAACCTAGGAGAACGAAACTTGGACATCCAAGTTTGATTGGTGTACTGCTCATTACTTGAAAGTATCATGAAGGTCGGAAGAAAAAATATATGTTGTGATTTCAGGAGACTGTAGTTTTTTGGCAGCCTACCAACGCCTTTCATTGAATGAGTTATTCGCCAGTGTCTGCTTAAGGCTACATCAAGAGGAAACAAACCTTAGAGTTAGAACGTAGAACTACTGTATTGTGTCAAGTTTCAAGAGGCTAGCACAAACCGTGTTTTATTTAGAGTTCTAACTGCATCTGTCAATATAGGAGAAAACGCAGTGAAACCTGAAAATTCAAACTGTTCCTGCAAACGAATGCTTCAACGTAGGAGAACGAAACTGGGGCATCCAAGTTTGATTGGTGTACTGCTCATTACTTGAAGTTATCCTGAAGGTCGGAAGAAAAAATATATGTTGTGATTTCAGGAGACTCTTGTTTTTTGGCAGCCTACCAACGCCTTTCATTGAATGAGTTATTCGCCAGTCTCTGCTTAAGGCTACATCAAGAGGAAACAAACCTTAGAGTTAGAACGTAGAACTACTGTATTGTGTCAAATTTCAAGAAGCTAGCACAAACCGTGTTTGATTTAGAGTTCTAACTGCATCTGTCAATATAGAAGAAAACGCAGTGAAACCTAAAAATTCAAACTGTTCCTGCAAACGAATGCTTCAACCTAGGAGAACAAAACTTGGACATCCAAGTTTGATTGGTGTACTGCTCATTAGTTGAAAGTATCATGAAGTTCGGAAAAAAAAATATATGTTGTGATTTCAGGAGATGGTAGTTTTTTGGAAGCCTAACAATGACTTTCATTGAATGTGTTATTCGCCAGTCTCTGCTTAAGGCTACATCAAGAGGAAACAAACCTTAGAGTTAGAACGTGGAACTACTGTATTGTGTCAAGTTTCAAGAGGCTAGCACAAACTGTGTTTGATTTGGAGTTCTAACTGCATCTGTCACTATAGAAGAAAACGCAGTGAAACCTAAAAATTCAAACTCTTCCTGCAAACGAATGCTTCAACTTACGAGAACGAAACTTGGCATCCAAGTTTGATTGGTATACTGCTCATTACTTGAAAGTATCATGAAGGTCGGAAGAAAAAATATATGTTGTGATTTCAGGAGACTGTAGTTTTTTGGCAGCCTACCAACGCCTTTCATTGAATGAGTTATTCGCCAGTCTCTGCTTAAGGCTACATCAAGAGGAAACAAACCTTAGAGATAGAACGTAGAACTACTGTATTGTGTCAAGTTTCAAGAAGCTACCACAAACCGTGTTTAATTTAGAGTTCTAACTGCATCTGTCAATATAGGAGAAAACGCAGTGAAACCTAAAAATTCAAACTGTTCCTGCAAACAAATGCTTCAACCTAGGAGAACGAATCTTGGACATCCAAGTTTGATTGGTGTACTGCTCATTACTTGAAAGTATCATGAAGTTCGGATGAAAAAATATATGTTGTGATTTCAGGAGATGGTAGTTTTTTGGAAGCTTAACAATGACTTTCATTGAATGTGTGATTCGCCAGTCTCTGCTTAAGGCTACATCAAGAGGAAACAAACCTTACAGATAGAACGTAGAACTACTGTATTGTGTCAAGTTTCAAGAAGCTAGCACAAACCGTGTTTGATTTAGAGTTCTAACTGCATCTGTCAATATAGAAGAAAACGCAGTGAAACCTAAAAATTCAAACTGTTCCTGCAAACCAATGCTTCAACCTAGGAGAACGAAACATGGACATCCAAGTTTGATTGGTGTACTGCTCATTACTTGAAAGTATCATGAAGCTCGGAAGAAAAAATATATGTTGTGATTTCAGGAGACTGTAGTTTTTTGGCAGCCTACCAACGCCTTTCATTGAATGAGTTATTCGCCAGTCTCTGCTTAACCTACATCAAGAGGAAACAAACCTTAGAGATAGAACGTAGAACTACAGTATTGTGTCAAGTTTCAAGAAGCTACCACAAACCGTGTTTTATTTAGAGTTCTAACTGCATCTGTCAATATAGGAGAAAACGCAGTGAAACCTGAAAATTCAAACTGTTCCTGCAAACGAATGCTTCAACGTAGGAGAACGAAACTTGGGCATCCAAGTTTGATTGGTGTACTGCTCATTACTTGAAGTTATCATGAAGGTCGGAAGAAAAAATATATGTTGTGATTTCAGGAGACTGTAGTTTTTTGGCAGCCGACCAACGCCTTTCATTGAATGAGTTATTCGCCAGTCTCTGCTTAAGGCTACATCAAGAGGAAACAATCCTTAGAGATAGAACGTAGAACTACTGTATTGTGTCAAGTTTCAAGAAGCTACCACAAACCGTGTTTGATTTAGAGTTCTAACTGCATCTGTCAATATAGGAGAAAACGCAGTGAAACCTAAAAATTCAAACTGTTCCTGCAAACGAATGCTTCAACCTAGGAGAACGAAACTTGGACATCCAAGTTTGATTGGTGTACTGCACATTACTTGAAAGTATCATGAAGGTCGGAAGAAAAAATGTATGTTGTGATTTCAGGAGACTGTAATTTTTTGGCAGCCTACCAACGCCTTTCATTGAATGAGTTATTCGCCAGTCTCTGCTTAAGACTACATCAAGAGGAAACAAACCTTAGAGTTAGAACGTAGAACTACTGTATTGTGTCAAATTTCAAGAAGCTAGCACAAACCGTGTTTGATTTAGAGTTCTAACTGCATCTGTCAATATAGAAGAAAACGCAGTGAAACCTAAAAATTCAAACTGTTCCTGCAAACGAATGCTTCAACCTAGGAGAACAAAACTTGGACATCCAAGTTTGATTGGTGTACTGCTCATTACTTGAAAGTATCATGAAGTTCGGAAGAAAAAATATATGTTGTGATTTCAGGAGATGGTAGTTTTTTGGAAGCTTAACAATGACTTTCATTGAATGTGTTATTCGCCAGTCTCTGCTTAAGGCTACATCAAGAGGAAACAAACCTTAGAGTTAGAACGTAGAACTACTGTATTGTGTCAAGTTTCAAGAGGCTAGCACAAACTGTGTTTGATTTAGAGTTCTAACTGCATCTGTCACTATAGAAGAAAACGCAGTGAAACCTAAAAATTCAAACTCTTCCTGCAAACGAATGCTTCAACTTACGAGAAAGAAACTTGGACATCCAAGTTTGATTGGTATACTGCTCATTACTTGAAAGTATCATGAAGGTCGGAAGAAAAAATATATGTTGTGATTTCAGGAGACTGTAGTTTTTTGGCAGCCTACCAACGCCTTTCATTGAATGAGTTATTCGCCAGTCTCTGCTTAAGGCTACATCAAGAGGAAACAAACCTTAGAGATAGAACGTAGAACTACTGTATTGTGTCAAGTTTCAAGAAGCTACCACAAACCGTGTTTAATTTAGAGTTCTAACTGCATCTGTCAATATAGGAGAAAACGCAGTGAAACCTAAAAATTCAAACTGTTCCTGCAAACAAATCCTTCAACCTAGGAGAACGAAACTTGGACATCCAAGTTTGATTGGTGTACTGCTCATTACTTGAAAGTATCATGAAGTTCGGAAGAAAAAATATATGTTGTGATTTCAGGAGATGGTAGTTTCTTGGAAGCTTAACAATGACTTTCATTGAATGTGTTATTCGCCAGTCTCTGCTTAAGGCTATATCAAGAGGAAACAAACCTTAGAGTTAGAACGTAGAACTACTGTATTGTGTCAAGTTTCAAGAGGCTAGCACAAACCGTGTTTGATTTAGAGTTCTAACTGCATCTGTCAATAAAGAAGAAAACGCAGTGAAACCTAAAAATTGAAACTTCTCCTGCAAACGAATTCTTCAACCTAGGAGAACGAAACATGGACATCCAAGTTTGATTGGTGTACTGCTCATTACTTGAAAGTATGATGAAGGTCGGAAGAAAAAATATATGTTGTGATTTCAGGAGACTGTAGTTTTTTGGCAGCCTACCAACGCCTTTCATTGAATGAGTTATTCGCCAGTCTCTGCTTAAGGCTACATCAAGAGGAAACAAACCTTAGAGATAGAACGTAGAACTACAGTATTGTGTCAAGTTTCAAGAAGCTACCACAAACCGTGTTTTATTTAGAGTTCTAACTGCATCTGTCAATATAGGAGAAAACGCAGGGAAACCTAAAAATTCAAACTGTTCCTGCAAAGGAATGCTTCAACCTAGGAGAACGAAACTTGGACATCCAAGTTTGATTGGTGTACTGCACATTACTTGAAAGTATCATGAAGGTAGGAAGAAAAAATGTATGTTGTGATTTCAGGAGACTGTAGTTTTTTGGCAGCCTACCAACGCCTTTCATTGAATGAGTTATTCGCCAGTCTCTGCTTAAGGCTACATCAAGAGGAAACAAACCTTAGAGATAGAACGTAGAACTACTGTATTGTGTCAAGTTTCAAGAAGCTACCACAAACCGTGTTTTATTTAGAGTTCTAACTGCATCTGTCAATATAGGAGAAAACGCAGTGAAACCTGAAAATTCAAACTGTTCCTGCAAACGAATGCTTCAACGTAGGAGAACGAAACTTGGGCATCCAAGTTTGATTGGTGTACTGCTCATTACTTGAAGTTATCATTAAGGTCGGAAGAAAAAATATATGTTGTGATTTCAAAAGACTGTAGTTTTTGGCAGCCTACCAACGCCTTTCATTGAATGAGTTATTCGCCAGTCTCTGCTTAAGGCTACATCAAGAGGAAACAAACCTTAGAGATAGAACGTAGAACTACTGTATTGTGTCAAGTTTCAAGAAGCTACCACAAACCGTGTTTGATTTAGAGTTCTAACTGCATCTGTCAATATAGGAGAAAACGCAGAAAAACCTAAAAATTCAAACTGTTCCTGCAAACGAATGCTTCAACCTAGGAGAACGAAACTTGGACATCCAAGTTTGATTGGTGTACTGCTCATTACTTGAAAGTATCATGATGGTCGGAAGAAAAAATATATGTTGTGATTTCAGGAGACTGTAGTTTTTTGGCAGCCTAACATGCCTTTCATTGAATGAGTTATTCGCCAGTCTCTGCTAAAGGCTACATCAAAAGGAAACAAACCTTAGAGATAGAACGTAGAACTACTGTATTGTGTCAAGTTTCAAGAAGCTAGCACAAACCGTGTTTGATTTAGAGTTCTAACTGCATCTGTCAATATAGAAGAAAACGCAGTGAAACCTAAAAATTCAAACTGTTCCTGCAAACGAATGCTTCAACCTAGGAGAACGAAACTTGGACATCCAAGTTTGATTGGTGTACTGCTCATTACTTGAAAGTATCATGAAGGTCGGAAGAAAAAATATATGTTGTGATTTCAGGAGACTGTAGTTTTTTGGCAGCCTACCAACGCCTTTCATTAAATGAGTTATTCGCCAGTCTCTGCTTAAGGCTACATCAAGAGGAAACAAACCTTAGAGATAGAACGTAGAACTACTGTATTGTGTCAAGTTTCAAGAAGCTACCACAAACCGTGTTTAATTTAGAGTTCTAACTGCACCTGTCTATATAGGAGAAAACGCAGTGAAACCTAAAAATTCAAACTGTTCCTGCAAACGAATGCTTCAACCTAGGAGAACGAAACTTGGGCATCCAAGTTTGATTGGTGTACTGCTCATTACTTGAAGTTATCATGAAGGTCGGATGAAAAAATATACATTGAGATTTCAGGAGATGGTTGTTTTTTGGAAGCTTAACAATGCCTTTCATTGAAAGTGTTATTCGCCAGTCTCTGCTTAAGGCTACATCAAGAGGAAACAAACATTAGGGATAGAACGTAGAACTACTTTATTGTGTCAAGTTTCAAGAAGCTACCACAAACCGTGTTTGATTTAGAGTTCGAACTGCATCTGTCAATATAGGAGAAAACGCAGGGAAACCTAAAAATTTAAACTGTTCCTGCAAACGAATGCTTCAACCTAGGAGAACGAAACTTGGGCATCCAAGTTTGATTGGTGTACTGCTCATTACTTGAAAGTATCATGAAGGTCGGAAGAAAAAATATATGTTGTGATTTCAGGAGATGGTAGTTTTTTGGAAGCTTAACAATGACTTTCATTGAATGTGTTATTCGCCAGTCTCTGCTTAAGGCTACATCAAGAGGAAACAAACCTTAGAGTTAGAACGTAGAACTACTGTATTGTGTCAAGTTTCAAGAGGCTAGCACAAACTGTGTTTGATTTAGAGTTCTAACTGCATCTGTCACTATAGAAGAAAACGCAGTGAAACCTAAAAATTCAAACTCTTCCTGCAAACGAATGCTTCAACTTACGAGAACGAAACTTGGACATCCAAGTTTGATTGGTATACTGCTCATTACTTGAAAGTATCATGAAGGTCGGAAGAAAAAATATATGTTGTGATTTCAGGAGACTGTAGTTTTTTGGCAGCCTACCAACGCCTTTCATTGAATGAGTTATTCGCCAGTCTCTGCTTAAGGCTACATCAAGAGGAAACGAACCTTAGAGATAGAACGTAGAACTACTGTATTGTGTCAAGTTTCAAGAAGCTACCACAAACCGTGTTTGATTTAGAGTTCTAACTGCATCTGTCAATATAGGAGAAAACGCAGTGAAACCTAAAAATTCAAACTGTTCCTGCAAACGAATGCTTCAACCTAGGAGAACGAAACTTGGACATCCAAGTTTGATTGGTGTACTGCACATTACTTGAAAGTATCATGAAGGTCGGAAGAAAAAATGTATGTTGTGATTTCAGGAGACTGTAGTTTTTTTTCAGCCTACCAACGCCTTTCATTGAATGAGTCATTCGCCAGTCTCTGCTTAAGGCTACATCAAGAGGAAACAAACCTTAGAGTTAGAACGTAGAACTACTGTATTGTGTCAAGTTTCAAGAAGCAAGCACAAACCGTGTTTGATTTAGAGTTCTAACTGCAACTGTCAATATAGAAGAAAACGCGGTGAAACCTAAAAATTCAAACTGTTCCTGCAAACGAATGCTTCAACCTAGGAGAACAAAACTTGGACATCCAAGTTTGATTGGTGTACTGCTCATTACTTGAAAGTATCATGAAGTTCGGAAGAAAAAATATATGTTGTGATTTCAGGAGATGTTAGTTTTTTGGAAGCTTAACAATGACTTTCATTGAATGTGTTATTCGCCAGTCTCTGCTTAAGGCTACATCAAGAGGAAACAAACCTTAGATTTAGAACGTAGAACTACTGTATTGTGTCAAGTTTCAAGAGGCTAGCACAAACTGTGTTTGATTTAGAGTTCTAACTGCATCTGTCACTATAGAAGAAAACGCAGTGAAACCTAAAAATTCAAACTCTTCCTGCAAACGAATGCTTCAGCTTACGAGAACGAAACTTGGACATCCAAGTTTGATTGGTATACTGCTCATTACTTGAAAGTATCATGAAGGTCGGAAGAAAAAATATATGTTGTGATTTCAGGAGATGGTAGTTTTTTGGAAGCTTAACAATGACTTTCATTGAATGTGTTATTCGCCAGTCTCTGCTTAAGGCTACATCAAGAGGAAACAAACCTTAGAGTTAGAACGTAGAACTACTGTATTGTGTCAAGTTTCAAGAGGCTAGCACAAACCGTGTTTGATTTAGAGTTCTAACTGCATCTGTCAATAAAGAAGAAAACGCAGTGAAACCTAAAAATTCAAACTTCTCCTGCAAACGAATTCTTCAACCTAGGAGAACGAAACATGGACATCCAAGTTTGATTGGTGTACTGCTCATTACTTGAAAGTATCATGAAGGTCGGAAGAAAAAATATATGTTGTGATTTCAGGAGACTGTAGTTTTTTGGCAGCCTACCAACGCCTTTCATTGAATGAGTTATTCGCCAGTCTCTGCTTAAGGCTACATCAAGAGGAAAGAAACCTTAGCGATAGAACGTAGAACTACTGTATTGTGTCAAGTTTCAAGAAGCTACCACAAACCGTGTTTAATTTAGAGTTCTAACTGCATCTGTCAATATAGGAGAAAACGCAGTGAAACCTAAAAATTCAAAGTGTTCCTGCAAACAAATGCTTCAACCTAGGAGAACGAAACTTGGACATCCAAGTTTGATTGGTGTACTGCTCATTACTTGAAAGTATCATGAAGTTCGGAAGAAAAAATATATGTTGTGATTTCAGGAGATGGTAGTTTTTTGAAAGCTTAACAATGACTTTCATTGAATGTGTTATTCGCCAGTCTCTGCTTAAGGCTACATCAAGAGGAAACAAACCTTAGAGTTAGAACGTAGAACTACTGTATTGTGTCAAGTTTCAAGAGGCTAGCACAAACCGTGTTTGATTTAGAGTTCTAACTGCATCTGTCAATAAAGAAGAAAACGCAGTGAAACCTAAAAATTCAAACTTCTCCTGAAAACGAATTCTTCAACCTAGGAGAACGAAACATGGACATCCAAATTTGATTGGTGTACTGCTCATTACTTGAAAGTATGATGAAGGTCGGAAGAAAAAATATATGTTGTGATTTCAGGAGACTGTAGTTTTTTGGCAGCCTACCAACGCCTTTCATTGAATGAGTTATTCGCCAGTCTCTGCTTAAGGCTACATCAAGAGGAAACAAACCTTAGAGATAGAACGTAGAACTACAGTATTGTGTCAAGTTTCAAGAAGCTACCACAAACCGTGTTTTATTTAGAGTTCTAACTGCATCTGTCAATATAAAAGAAAACGCAGTGAAACCTGAAAATTTAAACTGTTCCTGCAAACGAATGCTTCAACGTAGGAGAACGAAACTTGGGCATCCAAGTTTGATTGGTGTACTGCTCATTACTTGAAGTTATCATGAAGGTCGGAAGAAAAAATATATGTTGTGATTTCAGGATACTGTAGTTTTTTGGCAGCCTACCAACGTTTTTCATTGAATGAGTTATTCGCCAGTCTCTGCTTAAGGCTACATCAAGAGGAAACAAACCTTAGAGATAGAACGTAGAACTACTGTATTGTGTCAAGTTTCAAGAAGCTACCACAAACCGTGTTTTATTTAGAGTTCTAACTGCATCTGTCAATATAGGAGAAAACGCAGTGAAACCTGAAAATTCAAACTGTTCCTGCAAACGAATGCTTCAACGTAGGAGAACGAAACTTGGGCATCCAAGTTTGATTGGTGTACTGCTCATTACTTGAAGTTATCATTAAGGTCGGAAGAAAAAATATATGTTGTGATTTCAAAAGACTGTAGTTTTTGGCAGCCTACCAATGCCTTTCATTGAATGAGTTATTCGCCAGTCTCTGCTTAAAGCTACATCAAGAGGAAACAAACCTTAGAGATAGAACGTAGAACTACTGTATTGTGTCAAGTTTCAAGAAGCTACCACAAACCGTGTTTGATTTAAAGTTCTAACTGCATCTGTCAATATAGGAGAAAACGCAGAAAAACCTAAAAATTCAAACTGTTCCTGCAAACGAATGCTTCAACCTAGGAGAACGAAACTTGGACATCCAAGTTTGATTTGTGTACTACTCATTACTTGAAAGTATCATGATGGTCGGAAGAAAAAATATATGTTGTGATTTCAGGAGACTGTAGTTTTTTGGCAGCCTAACATGCCTTTCATTGAATGAGTTATTCGCCAGTCTCTGCTTAAAGCTACATCAAAAGGAAACAAACCTTAGAGATAGAACGTAGAACTACTGTATTGTGTCAAGTTTCAAGAAGCTAGCACAAACCGTGTTTGATTTAGAGTTCTAACTGCATCTGTCAATATAGAAGAAAACGCAGTGAAACCTAAAAATTCAAACTGTTCCTGCAAACGAATGCTTCAACCTAGGAGAACGAAACTTGGACATCCAAGTTTGATTGGTGTACTGCTCATTACTTGAAAGTATCATGAAGGTCGGAAGAAAAAATATATGTTGTGATTTCAGTAGACTGTAGTTTTTTGGCAGCCTACCAACGCCTTTCATTAAATGAGTTATTCGCCAGTCTCTGCTTAAGGCTACATCAAGAGGAAACAAACCTTAGAGATAGAACGTAGAACTACTGTATTGTGTCACGTTTCAAGAAGCTACCACAAACCGTGTTTAATTTAGAGTTCTAACTGCACCTGTCTATATAGGAGAAAACGCAGTGAAACCTAAAAATTCAAACTGTTCCTGCAAACGAATGCTTCAACCTAGGAGAACGAAACTTGGGCATCCAAGTTTGATTGGTGTACTGCTCATTACTTGAAGTTATCATGAAGGTCGGATGAAAAAATATACATTGAGATTTCAGGAGATGGTAGTTTTTTGGAAGCTTAACAATGCCTTTCATTGAATGAGTTATTCGCCAGTCTCTGCTTAAGGCTACATCAAGAGGAAACAAACATTAGGGATAGAACGTAGAACTACTTTATTGTGTCAAGTTTCAAGAAGCTACCACAAACCGTGTTTGATTTAGAGTTCGAACTGCATCTGTCAATATAGGAGAAAACGCAGGGAAACCTAAAAATTTAAACTGTTCCTGCAAACGAATGCTTCAACCTAGGAGAACGAAACTTGGGCATCCAAGTTTGATTGGTGTACTGCTCATTACTTGAAAGTATCATGAAGGTCGGAAGAAAAAATATATGTTGTGATTTCAGGAGATGGTAGTTTTTTGGAAGCTTAACAATGACTTTCATTGAATGTGTTATTCGCCAGTCTCTGCTTAAGGCTACATCAAGAGGAAACAAACCTTAGAGTTAGAACGTAGAACTACTGTATTGTGTCAAGTTTCAAGAGGCTAGCACAAACTGTGTTTGATTTAGAGTTCTAACTGCATCTGTCACTATAGAAGAAAACGCAGTGAAACCTAAAAATTCAAACTCTTCCTGCAAACGAATGCTTCAACTTACGAGAACGAAACTTGGACATCCAAGTTTGATTGGTATACTGCTCATTACTTGAAAGTATCATGAAGGTCGGAAGAAAAAATATATGTTGTGATTTCAGGAGACTGTAGTTTTTTGGCAGCCTACCAACGCCTTTCATTGAATGAGTTATTCGCCAGTCTCTGCTTAAGGCTACATCAAGAGGAAACGAACCTTAGAGATAGAACGTAGAACTACTGTATTGTGTCAAGTTTCAAGAAGCTACCACAAACCGTGTTTAATTTAGAGTTCTAACTGCATCTGTCAATATAGGAGAAAACGCAGTGAAACCTAAAAATTCAAACTGTTCCTGCAAACAAATGCTTCAACCTAGGAGAACGAAACTTGGACATCCAAGTTTGATTGGTGTACTGCTCATTACTTGAAAGTATCATGAAGTTCGGAAGAAAAAATATATGTTGTGATTTCAGGAGATGGTAGTTTTTTGGAAGCTTAACAATGACTTTCATTGAATGTGTTATTCGCCAGTCTCTGCTTAAGGCTACATCAAGAGGAAACAAACCTTAGAGTTAGAACGTAGAACTACTGTATTGTGTCAAGTTTCAAGAGGCTAGCACAAACCGTGTTTGATTTAGAGTTCTAACTGCATCTGTCAATAAAGAAGAAAACGCAGTGAAACCTAAAAATTCAAACTTCTCCTGAAAACGAATTCTTCAACCTAGGAGAACGAAACATGGACATCCAAATTTGATTGGTGTACTGCTCATTACTTGAAAGTATCATGATGGTCCGAAGAAAAAATATATGTTGTGATTTCAGGAGACTGTAGTTTTTTGGCAGCCTACCAACGTCTTTCATTGAATGAGTTATTCGCCAGTCTCTGCTTAAGGCTACATCAAGAGGAAACAAACCTTAGAGATAGAACGTAGAACTACAGTATTGTGTCAAGTTTCAAGAAGCTACCACAAACCGTGTTTTATTTAGAGTTCTAACTGCATCTGTCAATATAGGAGAAAACGCAGTGAAACCTAAAAATTCAAACTGTTCCTGCAAAGGAATGCTTCAACCTAGGAGAACGAAACTTGGGCATCCAAGTTTGATTGGTGTACTGCTCATTACTTGAAGTTATCATGAAGGTCGGATGAAAAAATATACATTGAGATTTCAGGAGATGGTAGTTTTTTGGAAGCTTAACAATGCCTTTCATTGAAAGTGTTATTCGCCAGTCTCTGCTTAAGGCTACATCAAGAGGAAACAAACCTTAGGGATAGAACGTAGAACTACTTTATTGTGTCAAGTTTCAAGAAGCTACCACAAACCGTGTTTGATTTAGAGTTCGAACTGCATCTGTCAATATAGGAGAAAACGCAGGGAAACCTAAAAATTCAAACTGTTCCTGCAAACGAATGCTTCAACCTAGGAGAATGAAACTTGGACATCCAAGTTTGATTGGTGTACTGCTCATTACTTGAAAGTATCATGATGGTCGGAAGAAAAAATATATGTTGTGATTTCAGGAGACTGTAGTTTTTTGGCAGCCTAACAATGCCTTTCATTGAATGAGTTATTCGCCAGTCTCTGCTTAAGGCTACATCAAAAGGAAACAAACCTTAGAGATAGAACGTAGAACTACTGTATTGTGTCAAGTTTCAAGAAGCTAGCACAAACCGTGTTTGATTTAGAGTTCTAACTGCATCTGTCTATATAGAAGAAAACCAGTGAAAGCTAAAAATGCAAACTGTTCCTGCAAACGAATGCTTCAACCTAGGAGAACGAAACTTGGACATCCAAGTTTGATTGGTGTACTGCTCATTACTTGAAAGTATCATGAAGGTCGGAAGAAAAAATATATGTTGTGATTTCAGGAGACTGTAGTTTTTTGGCAGCCTACCAACGCCTTTCATTAAATGAGTTATTCGCCAGTCTCTGCTTAAGGCTACATCAAGAGGAAACAAACCTTAGAGATAGAACGTAGAACTACTGTATTTTGTCAAGTTTCAAGAAGCTACCACAAACCGTGTTTAATTTAGAGTTCTAACTGCATCTGTCAATATAGGAGAAAACGCAGTGAAACCTAAAAATTCAAACTGTTCCTGCAAACGAATGCTTCAACCTAGGAGAACGAAACTTGGACATCCAAGTTTGATTGGTGTACTGCACATTACTTGAAAGTATCATGAAGGTCGGAAGAAAAAATGTATGTAGTGATTTCAGGAGACTGTAGTTTTTGGGCTGCCTACCAACGCCTTTCATTGAATGAGTCATTCGCCAGTCTCTGCTTAAGGCTACATCAAGAGGAAACAAACCTTAAAGTTAGAACGTAGAACTACTGTATTGTGTCAAGTTTCAAGAAGCTAGCACAAACCGTGTTTGATTTAGAGTTCTAACTGCAACTGTCAATATAGAAGAAAACGCAGTGAAACCTAAAAATTCAAACTGTTCCTGCAAAGGAATGCTTCAACCTAGGAGAACGAAACTTGGACATCCAAGTTTGATTGGTGTACTGCTCATTACTTGAAGTTATCATGAAGTTCGGATGAAAAAATATACATTGAGATTTCAGGAGATGGTAGTTTTTTGGAAGCTTAACAATGCCTTTCATTGAAAGTGTTATTCGCCAGTCTCTGCTTAAGGCTACATCAAGAGGAAACAAACCTTAGGGATAGAACGTAGAACTACTTTATTGTGTCAAGTTTCAAGAAGCTACCACAAACCGTGTTTGATTTAGAGTTCGAACTGCATCTGTCAATATAGGAGAAAACAGAGTGAAACCTAAAAATTCAAACTGTTCCTGCGAACGAATGCTTCAACATAGAAGAACGAAACTTGGGCATCCAAGTTTGATTGGTGTACTGCTCATTACTTGAAAGTATCATGAAGGTCGGAAGAAAAAATATATGTTGTGATTTCAGGAGATGGTAGTTTTTTGGAAGCTTAACAATGACTTTCATTGAATGTGTTATTCGCCAGTCTCTGCTTAAGGCTACATCAAGAGGAAACAAACCTTAGAGTTAGAACGTAGAACTACTGTATTGTGTCAAGTTTCAAGAGGCTAGCACAAACTGTGTTTGATTTAGAGTTCTAACTGCATCTGTCACTATAGAAGAAAACGCAGTGAAACCTAAAAATTCAAACTCGTCCTGCAAACGAATGCTTCAACTTACGAGAACGAAACTTGGATATCCAAGTTTGATTGGTATACTGCTCATTACTTGAAAGTATGATGATGGTCGGAAGAAAAAATCTATGTTGTGATTTCAGGAGACTGTAGTTTTTTGGCAGCCTACAAACGCCTTTCATTGAATGAGTTATTCGCCAGTCTCTGCTTAAGGCTACATCAAGAGGAAACAAACCTTAGAGATAGAACGTAGAACTACTGTATTCTGTCAAGTTTCAAGAAGCTACCACAAACCGTGTTTGATTTAGAGTTCTAACTGCATCTGTCAATATAGGAGAAAAAGCAGGGAAACCTAAAAATTCAAACTGTTCCTGCAAACGAATGCTTCAACCTAGGAGAACGAAACTTGGACATCCAAGTTTGATTGGTGTACTGCTCATTACTTGAAAGTATCATGATGGTCGGAAGAAAAAATATATGTTGTGATTTCAGGAGACTGTAGTTTTTTGGCAGCCTAACAATGCCTTTCATTGAATGAGTTATTCGCCAGTCTCTGCTTAAGGCTACATCAAAAGGAAACAAACCTTAGAGATAGAAAGTAGAACTACTGTATTGTGTCAAGTTTCAAGAAGCTAGCACAAACCGTGTTTGATTTAGAGTTCTAACTGCATCTGTCAATATAGAAGAAAACGCAGTGAAACCTAAAAATTCAAACTGTTCCTGCAAACGAATGTCAACCTAGGAGAACGAAACTTGGACTTCCAAGTTTGATTGGTGTACTGCTCATTACTTGAAAGTATCATGAAGGTCGGAAGAAAAAATATATGTTGTGATTTCAGGAGACTGTAGTTTTTTGGCAGCCTACCAACGCCTTTCATTAAATGAGTTATTCGCCAGTCTCTGCTTAAGGCTACATCAAGAGGAAACAAACCTTAGAGATAGAACGTAGAACTACTGTATTGTGTGAAGTTTCAAGAAGCTACCCCAAACCGTGTGTAATTTAGAGTTCTAACTGCATCTGTCAATATAGGAGAAAACGCAGTGAAACCTAAAAATTCAAACTGTTCCTGCAAACGAATGCTTCAACCTAGGAGAACGAAACTTGTGCATCCAAGTTTGATTGGTGTACTTCTCATTACTTGAAGTTATCATGAAGGTCGGATGAAAAAATATACATTGAGATTTCAGGAGATGGTAGTTTTTTGGAAGCTTAACAATGCCTTTCATTGAAAGTGTTATTCGCCAGTCTCTGCTTAAGGCTACATCAAGAGGAAACAAACCTTAGGGATAGAACGTAGAACTACTTTATTGTGTCAAGTTTCAAGAAGCTACCACAAACCGTGTTTGATTTAGAGTTCGAACTGCATCTGTCAATATAGGAGAAAACGCAGGGAAACCTAAAAATTCAAACTGTTCCTGCAAACGAATGCTTCAACCTAGGAGAATGAAACTTGGACATCCAAGATTGATTGGTGTACTGCTCATTACTTGAAAGTATCATGATGGTCGGAAGAAAAAATATATGTTGTGATTTCAGGAGACTGTAGTTTTTTGGCAGCCTAACAATGCCTTTCATTGAATGAGTTATTCGCCAGTCTCTGCTTAAGGCTACATCAAAAGGAAACAAACCTTAGAGATAGAACGTAGAACTACTGTATTGTGTCAAGTTTCAAGAAGCTAGCACAAACCGTGTTTGATTTAGAGTTCTAACTGCATCTGTCTATATAGAAGAAAACGCAGTGAAACCTAAAAATGCAAACTGTTCCTGCAAACGAATGCTTCAACCTAGGAGAACGAAACTTGGACATCCAAGTTTGATTGGTGTACTGCTCATTACTTGAAAGTATCATGAAGGTCGGAAGAAAAAATATATGTTGTGATTTCAGGAGACTGTAGTTTTTTGGCAGCCTACCAACGCCTTTCATTAAATGAGTTATTCGCCAGTCTCTGCTTAAGGCTACATCAAGAGGAAACAAACCTTAGAGATAGAACGTAGAACTACTGTATTGTGTCAAGTTTCAAGAAGCTACCACAAACCGTGTTTAATTTAGAGTTCTAACTGCATCTGTCAATATAGGAGAAAATGCAGTGAAACCTAAAAATTCAAACTGTTCCTGCAAACGAATGCTTCAACCTAGGAGAACGAAACTTGGACATCCAAGTTTGATTGGTGTACTGCACATTACTTGAAAGTATCATGAAGGTCGGAAGAAAAAATGTATGTAGTGATTTCAGGAGACTGTAGTTTTTTGGCTGCCTACCAATGCCTTTCATTGAATGAGTCATTCGCCAGTCTCTGCTTAAGGCTACATCAAGAGGAAACAAACCTTAAAGTTAGAACGTAGAACTACTGTATTGTGTCAAGTTTCAAGAAGCTAGCACAAACCGTGTTTGATTTAGAGTTCTAACTGCAACTGTCAATATAGAAGAAAACGCAGTGAAACCTAAAAATTCAAACTGTTCCTGCAAAGGAATGCTTCAACCTAGGAGAACGAAACTTGGACATCCAAGTTTGATTGGTGTACTGCTCATTACTTGAAGTTATCATGAATTTCGGATGAAAAAATATACATTGAGATTTCAGGAGATGGTAGTTTTTTGGAAGCTTAACAATGCCTTTCATTGAAAGTGTTATTCGCCAGTCTCTGCTTAAGACTACATCAAGAGGAAACAAACCTTAAGGATAGAACGTAGAACTACTTTATTGTGTCAAGTTTCAAGAAGCTACCACAAACCGTGTTTGATTTAGAGTTCGAACTGCATCTGTCAATATAGGAGAAAACAGAGTGAAACCTAAAAATTCAAACTGTTCCTGCGAACGAATGCTTCAACATAGAAGAACGAAACTTGGGCATCCAAGTTTGATTGGTGTACTGCTCATTACTTGAAAGTATCATGAAGGTCGGAAAAAAAAATATATGTTGTGATTTCAGGAGATGGTAGTTTTTTGGAAGCTTAACAATGACTTTCATTGAATGTGTTATTCGCCAGTCTCTGCTTAAGGCTACATCAAGAGGAAACAAACCTTAGAGTTAGAACGTAGAACTACTGTATTCTGTCAAGTTTCAAGAAGCTACCACAAACCGTGTTTAATTTAGAGTTCTAACTGCATCTGTCAATATAGGAGAAAACGCAGTGAAACCTAAAAATTCTAACTGTTCCTGCAAACGAATGCTTCAACCTAGGAGAACGAAACGTGGACATCCAAGTTTGATTGGTGTACTGCACATTACTTGAAAGTATCATGAAGGTCGGAAGAAAAAATGTATGTTGTGATTTCAGGAGACTGTAGTTTTTTGGCAGCCTACCAACGCCTTTCATTGAATGAGTTATTCGCCAGTCTCTGCTTAAGGCTACATCAAGAGGAAACAAACCTTAGAGTTAGAACGTAGAACTACTGTATTGTGTCAAGTTTCAAGAAGCTAGCACAAACCGTGTTTGATTTAGAGTTCTAACTGCAACTGTCAATATAGAAGAAAACGCAGTGAAACCTAAAAATTCAAAGTGTTCCTGCAAAGGAATGCTTCAACCTAGGAGAACGAAACTTGGACATCCAAGTTTGATTGGTGTACTGCTCATTACTTGAAAGTATCATGAAGGTCGGAAGAAAAAATATATGTTGTGATTTCAGGAGACTGTAATTTTTTGGCAGCCTACCAACGCCTTTCATTGAATGAGTAATTCGCCAGTGTCTGCTTAAGGCTACATCAAGAGGAAACAAACCTTAGAGTTAGAACGTAGAACTACTGTATTGTGTCAAGTTTCAAGAGGCTAGCACAAACCGTGTTTGATTTAGAGTTCTAACTGCATCTGTCAATATAGAAGAAAACGCAGTGAAACCTAAAAATTCAAACTGTTCCTGCAAACGAATGCTTCAACCTAGGAGAACGAAACTTGGACATCCAAGTTTGATTTGTGTACTTCTCATTACTTGAAAGTATCATGAAGGTCGGAAGAAAAAATATATGTTGTGATTTCAGGAGACTGTAGTTTTTTGGCAGCCTACCAACGCCTTTCATTAAATGAGTTATTCGCCAGTCTCTGCTTAAGGCTACATCAAGAGGAAACAAACCTTAGAGATAGAACGTAGAACTACTGTATTGTGTCAAGTTTCAAGAAGCTACCACAAACCGTGTTTGATTTAGAGTTCTAACTGCATCTTTCAATATAGAAGAAAACACAGTGAAACCTAAAAATTCAAACTGTTCCTGCAAAGGAATGCTTCAACCTTGGAGAACGAAACTTGGACATCCAAGTTTGATTGGTGTACTGCTCATTACTTGAAAGTATCATGAAGGTCGGAAGAAAAAATATATGTTGTGATTTCAGGAGACTGTAGTTTTTTGGCAGCCTACCAACGCCTTTCATTGAATGAGTTATTCGCCAGTCTCTGCTTAAGGCTACATCAAGAGGAAACAAACCTTAGAGATAGAACGTAGAACTACTGTATTGTGTCAAGTTTCAAGAAGCTACCACAAACCGTGTTTAATTTAGAGTTCTAACTGCATCTGTCAATATAGGAGAAAACGCAGTGAAACCTGAAAATTCAAACTGTTCCTGGAAACGAATGCTTCAACGTAGGAGAACGAAACTTGGGCATCCAAGTTTGATTGGTGTACAGCTCATTACTTGAAGTTATCATGAAGGTCGGAAGAAAAAATATATGTTGTGATTTCAGGAGACTGTAGTTTTTTGGTAGCCTACCAACGCCTTTCATTGAATGAGTTATTCGCCAGTCTCTGCTTAAGGCTACATCAAGAGGAAACAAACCTTAGAGATAGAACGTAGAACTACTGTATTGTGTAAAGTTTCAAGAAGCTACCACAAACCGTGTTTGATTTAGACTTCTAACTGCATCTGTCAATATAGGAGAAAACGCAGGGAAACCTAAAAATTCAAACTGTTCCTGCAAACGAATGCTTCAACCTAGGAGAACGAAACTTGGACATCCAAGTTTGATTGGTGTACTGCTCATTACTTGAAAGTATCATGATGGTCGGAAGAAAAAATATATGTTGTGATTTCAGGAGACTGTAGTTTTTTGGCAGCCTAACAATGCCTTTCATTGAATGAGTTATTCGCCAGTCTCTGCTTAAGGCTACATCAAAAGGAAACAAACCTTAGAGATAGAACGTAGAACTACTGTATTGTGTCAAGTTTCAAGAAGCTAGCACAAACCGTGTATGATTTAGAGTTCTAACTGCATCTGTCAATATAGAAGAAAACGCAGTGAAACCTAAAAATTCAAACTGTTCCTGCAAACGAATGCTTCAACCTAGGGGAACGAAACTTGGACATCCAAGTTTGATTGGTGTACTGCTCATTACTTGAAAGTATCATGAAGGTCGGAAGAAAAAATATATGTTGTGATTTCAGGAGACTGTAGTTTTTTGGCAGCCTACCAACGCCTTTCATTAAATGAGTTATTCGCCAGTCTCTGCTTAAGGCTACATCAAGAGGAAACAAACCTTAGAGACAGAACGTAGAACTACTGTATTGTGTCAAGTTTCAAGAAGCTACCACAAACCGTGTGTAATTTAGAGTTCTAACTCATCTGTCAATATAGGAGAAAACGCAGTGAAACCTAAAAATTCAAACTGTTCCTGCAAACGAATGCTTCAACCTAAGAGAACAAAACTTGGGCATCCAAGTTTGATTGGTGTACTGCTCATTACTTGAAGTTATCATGAAGGTCGGATGAAAAAATATACATTGAGATTTCAGGAGATGGTAGTTTTTTGGAAGCTTAACAATGCCTTTCATTGAATGTGTTATTCGCCAGTCTCTGCGTAAGGCTACATCAAGACGAAACAAACCTTAGGGATAGAACGTAGAACTACTTTATTGTGTCAAGTTTCAAGAAGCTACCACAAACCGTGTTTGATTTAGAGTTCGAACTGCATCTGTCAATATAGGAGAAAACGCAGGGAAACCTAAAAATTCAAACTGTTCCTGCAAACGAATGCTTCAACCTAGGAGAACGAAACTTGGGCATTGAAGTTTGATTGGTGTACTGCTCATTACTTGAAAGTATCATGAAGTTCGGAAGAAAAAATATATGTTGTGATTTCAGGAGATGGTAGTTTTTTGGAAGCTTAACAATGACTTTCATTGAATGTGTTATTCGCCAGTCTCTGCTTAAGGCTACATCAAGAGGAAAAAAACCTTAGAGTTAGAACGTAGAACTACTGTATTGTGTCAAGTTTCAAGAGGCTAGCACAAACTGTGTTTGATTTAGAGTTCTAACTGCATCTGTCACTATAGAAGAAAACGCAGTGAAACCTAAAAATTCAAAGTCTTCCTGCAAACGAATGCTTCAACTTACGAGAACGAAACTTGGACATCCAAGTTTGATTGGTATACTGCTCATTACTTGAAAGTATCATGAAGGTCGGAAGAAAAAATATATGTTGTGATTTCAGGAGACTGTAGTTTTTTGGCAGCCTACCAACGCCTTTCATTGAATGAGTTATTCGCCAGTCTCTGCTTAAGGCTACATCAAGAGGAAACAAACCTTAGAGTTAAAACGTAGAACTACTGTATTGTGTCAAGTTTCAAGAGGCTAGCACAAACCGTGTTTGATTTAGAGTTCTAACTGCATCTGTCAATATAGGAGAAAACGCAGTGAAACCTAAAAATTCAAACTGTTCCTGCAAACGAATGCTTCAACGTAGGAGAACGAAACTTGGACATCCAAGTTTGATTGGTGTACTGCACATTACTTGAAAGTATCATGAAGGTCGGAAGAAAAAATGTATGTTGTGATTTCGTGAGACTGTAGTTTTTTGGCAGCCTACCAACGCCTTTCATTGAATGAGTCATTCGCCAGTCTCTGCTTAAGGCTACATCAAGAGGAAACAAACCTTAGAGTTAGAACGTAGAACTACTGTATTGTGTCAAGTTTCAAGAAGCAAGCACAAACCGTGTTTGATTTAGAGTTCTAAATGCAGCTGTCAATATAGAAGAAAATGCAGTGAAACCTAAAAATTCAAACTGTTCCTGCAAAGGAATGCTTCAAACTAGGAGAACGAAACTTGGACATCCAAGTTTGATTGGTGTACTGCTCATTACTTGAAAGTATCATGAAGGTCGGAAGAAAAAATATATGTTGTGATTTCAGGAGACTGTAATTTTTTGGCAGCCTACCAACGCCTTTCATTGAATGAGTTATTCGCCAGTGTCTGCTTAAGGCTACATCAAGAGGAAACAAACCTTAGAGTTAGAACGTGGAACTACTGTATTGTGTCAAGTTTCAAGAGGCTAGCACAAACCGTGTTTGATTTAGATTTCTAACTGCATCTGTCACTATAGAAGAAAACTCAGTGAAACCTAAAAATTCAAACTCTTCCTGCAAACGAATGCTTCAACTTAGGAGAACGAAACTTGGACATCCAAGTTTGATTGGTATACTGCTCATTACTTGAAAGTATCATGAAGTTCGGAAGAAAAAATATATGTTGTGATTTCAGGAGATGGTAGTTTTTTGAAAGCTTAACAATGCCTTTCATTGAATGTGTTATTCGCCAGTCTCTGCTTAAGGCTACATCAAGAGGAAACAAACCTTAGAGTTAGAACGTAGAACTACTGTATTGTGTCAAGTTTCAAGAGGCTAGCACAAACCGTGTTTGATTTAGAGTTCTAACTGCATCTGTCAATATAGAAGAAAACGCAGTGAAACCTAAAAATTCAAACTGTTCCTGCAAAGGAATGCTTCAAACTAGGAGAACGAAACTTGGACATCCAAGTTTGATTGGTGTACTGCACATTACTTGAAGTTATCATGAAGGTCGGATGAAAAAATATACATTGAGATTTCAGGAGATGGTAGTTTTTTGGAAGCTTAACAATGCCTTTCATTGAAAGTGTTATTCGCCAGTCTCTGCTTAAGGCTACATCAAGAGGAAACAAACCTTAAGGATAGAACGTAGAACTACTTTATTGTGTCAAGTTTCAAGAAGCTACCACAAACCTTGTTTGATTTAGAGTTCGAACTGCATCTGTCAATATAGGAGAAAACGCAGGGAAACCTAAAAATTCAAACTGTTCCTGCAAACGAATGCTTCAACATAGGAGAACGAAACTTGGGCATCCAAGTTTGATTGGTGTACTGCTCATTACTTGAAAGTATCATGATGGTCGGAAGAAAAAATATATGTTGTGATTTCAGGAGACTGTAGTTTTTTGGCAGCCTAACAATGCCTTTCATTGAATGAGTTATTCGCCAGTCTCTGCTTAAGGCTACATCAAGAGGAAACAAACCTTAGAGATAGAACGTAGAACTACTTTATTGTGTCAAGTTTCAAGAAGCTACCACAAACCGTGTGTAATTTAGAGTTCTAACTGCATCTGTCAATATAGGAGAAAATGCAGTGAAACCTAAAAATTCAAACTGTTCCTGCAAACGAATGCTTCAACCTAGGAGAACGAAACATGGGCATCCAAGTTTGATTGGTGTACTGCTCATTACTTGAAGTTATCATGAAGGTCGGATGAAAAAATATACATTGAGATTTCAGGAGATGGTAGTTTTTTGGAAGCTTAACAATGCCTTTCATTGAAAGTGTTATTCGCCAGTCTCTGCTTAAGGCTACATCAAGAGGAAACAAACCTTAGGGATAGAACCTAGGACTACTTTATTGTGTCAAGTTTCAAGAAGCTACCTCAAACCGTGTTTGATTTAGAGTTTGAACTGCATCTGTCAATATAGGAGAAAATGCAGGGAAACCTAAAAATTCAAACTGTTCCTGCAAACGAATGCTTCAACATAGGAGAACGAAACTTGGGCATCCAAGTTTGATTGGTGTACTGCTCATTACTTGAAAGTATCATGAATGTCGGAAGAAAAATATATGTTGTGATTTCAGGAGATGGTAGTTTTTTGGAAGCTTAACAATGACTTTCATTGAATGTGTTATTCGCCAGTCTCTGCTTAAGGCTACATCAAGAGGAAACAAACCTTAGAGTTAGAACGTAGAACTACTGTATTGTGTCAAGTTTCATGAGGCTAGCACAAACTGTGTTTGATTTAGAGTTCTAACTGCATCTGTCACTATAGAAGAAAACGCAGTGAAACCTAAAAATTCAAACTCTTCCTGCAAACGAATGCTTCAACTTACGAGAACGAAACTTGGACATCCAAGTTTGATTGGTATACTGCTCATTACTTGAAAGTATCATGAAGGTCGGAAGAAAAAATACATGTTGTGATTTCAGGAGACTGTAGTTTTTTGGCAGCCTACCAACGCCTTTCATTGAATGAGTTATTCGCCAGTCTCTGCTTAAGGCTACATCAAGAGGAAACAAACCTTAGAGATAGAACGTAGAATTACAGTATTGTGTCAAGTTTCAAGAAGCTACCACAAACCGTGTTTAATTTAGAGTTCTAACTGCATCTGTCAATATAGGAGAAAACGCAGTGAAACCTAAAAATTCAAACTGTTCCTGCAAACGAATGCTTCAACCTAGGAAAACGAAACTTGGACATCCAAGTTTGATTGGTGTACTGCACATTACTTGAAAGTATCATGAAGGTCGGAAGAAAAAATGTATGTTGTGATTTCAGGAGACTGTAGTTTTTTGTCAGCCTACCAACGCCTTTCATTGAATGAGTCATTCGCCAGTCTCTGCTTAAGGCTACATCAAGAGGAAACAAACCTTAGAGTTAGAACGTAGAACTACTGTATTGTGTCAAGTTTCAAGAAGCAAGCACAAACCGTGTTTGATTTAGAGTTCTAACTGCATCTGTCAATATATTAGAAAACGCAGTGAAACCTAAAAATTCAAAATGTTCCTGCAAAGGAATGCTTCAACCTAGGAGAACGAAACTTGGACATCCAAGTTTGATTGGTGTAATGCTCATTACTTGAAAGTATCATGAAGGTCGGAAGAAAAAATATATGTTGTGATTTCAGTAGACTGTAATTTTTTGGCAGCCTACCAACGCCTTTCATTGAATGAGTTATTCTCCAGTGTCTGCTTAAGGCTATATCAAGAGGAAACAAACCTTAGATTTAGAACGTAGAACTACTGTATTGTGTCAAGTTTCAAGAGGCTAGCACAATCCGTGTTTGATTTAGAGTTCTAACTGCATCTGTCACTATAGAAGAAAACTCAGTGAAACCTAAAAATTCAAACTCTTCCTGCAAACGAATGCTTCAACTTAGGAGAACGAAACTTGGACATCCAAGTTTGATTGGTATACTGCTCATTACTTGAAAGTATCATGAAGTTCGGAAGAAAAAATATATGTTGTGATTTCAGGAGATGGTAGTTTTTTGAAAGCTTAACAATGCCTTTCATTGAATGTGTTATTCGCCAGTCTCTGCTTAAGGCTACATCAAGCGGAAACAAACCTTAGAGTTAGAACGTAGAACTACTGTATTGTGTCAAGTTTCAAGAGGCTAGCACAAACCGTGTTTGATTTAGAGTTCTAACTGCATCTGTCAATATAGAAGAAAACGCAGTGAAACCTAAAAATTCAAACTGTTCCTGCAAAGGAATGCTTCAACCTAGGAGAACGAAACTTGGACATCCAAGTTTGATTGGTGTACTGCACATTACTTGAAGTTATCATGAAGGTCGGATGAAAAAATATACATTGAGATTTCAGGAGATGGTAGTTTTTTGGAAGCTTAACAATGCCTTTCATTGAAAGTGTTATTCGCCAGTCTCTGCTTAAGGCTACATCAAGAGGAAACAAACCTTAGGGATAGAACGTAGAACTACTTTATTGTGTCAAGTTTCAAGAAGCTACCACAAACCGTGTTTGATTTAGAGTTCGAACTGCATCTGTCAATATAGGAGAAAACGCAGGGAAACCTAAAAATTCAAACTGTTCCTGCAAACGAATGCTTCAACATAGGAGAACGAAACTTGGGCATCCAAGTTTGATTGGTGTACTGCTCATTACTTGAAAGTATCATGAAGGTCGGAAGAAAAAATATATGTTGTGATTTCAGGACATGGTAGTTTTTTGGAAGCTTAACAATGACTTTCATTGAATGTGTTATAAGCCAGTCTCTGCTTAAGGCTACATCAAGAGGAAACAAACCTTAGAGTTAGAACGTAGAACTACTGTATTGTGTCAAGTTTCAAGAGGCTAGCACAAACCGTGTTTGATTTAGAGTTCTAACTGCATCTGTCAATATAGAAGAAAACGCAGTGAAACCTAAAAATTCAAACTGTTCCTGCAAAGGAATGCTTCAACCTAGGAGAACGAAACTTGGACATCCAAGTTTGATTGGTGTACTGCTCATTACTTGAAGTTATCATGAAGGTCGGAAGAAAAAATATATGTTGTGATTTCAGGAGACTGTAGTTTTTTGACAGCCTACCAACGCCTTTCATTGAATGAGTTATTCGCCAGTCTCTGCTTAAGGCTACATCAAGAGGAATCAAACCTTAGACATAGAACGTAGAACTACAGTATTGTGTCAAGTTTCAAGAAGCTACCACAAACCGTGTTTTATTTAGAGTTCTAACTGCATCTGTCAATATAGGAGAAAACACAGTGAAACCTGAAAATTCAAACTGTTCCTGCAAAAGAATGCTTCAACGTAGGAGAACGAAACTTGGGCATCCAAGTTTGATTGGTGTACTGCTCATTACTTGAAGTTATCATGAAGGTCGGAAGAAAAAATATATGTTGTCATTTCAGGAGACTGTAGTTTTTTGGCAGCCTACGAACGCCTTTCATTGAATGAGTTATTCGCCAGTCTCTGCTTAAGGCTACATCAAGAGGAAACAAACCTTAGAGATAGAACGTAGAACTACTGTATTGTGTCAAGTTTCAAGAAGCTACCACAAACCGTGTTTAATTTAGAGTTCTAACTGCATCTGTCAATATAGGAGAAAACGCAGGGAAACCTAAAAATTCAAACTGTTCCTGCAAACGAATGCTTCAACCTAGGAGAACGAAACTTGGACATCCAAGTTTGATTGGTGTACTGCTCATTACTTGAAAGTATCATGATGGTCGGAAGAAAAAATATATGTTGTGATTTCAGGAGACTGTAGTTTTTTGGCAGCCTAACAATGCCTTTCATTGAATGAGTTATTCGCCAGTCTCTGCTTAAGGCTACATCAAAAGGAAACAAACCTTAGAGATAGAACGTAGAACTACTGTATTGTGTCAAGTTTCAAGAAGCTAGCACAAACCGTGTTTGATTTAGAGTTCTAACTGCATCTGTCAATATAGAAGAAAACGCAGTGAAACCTAAAAATTCAAACTGTTCCTGCAAACGAATGCTTCAACCTAGGAGAACGAAACTTGGACATCCAAGTTTGATTGGTGTACTGCATATTACTTCAAAGTATCATGAAGGTCGGAAGAAAAAATGTATGTTGTGATTTCAGGAGACTGTAGTTTTTTGGCAGCCTACCAACGCCTTTCATTGAATGAGTTATTCGCCAGTCTCTGCTTAAGGCTACATCAAGAGGAAACAAACCTTAGAGTTTGAACGTAGAACTACTGTATTGTGTCAAGTTTCAAGAAGCTAGCACAAACCGTGTTTGATTTAGAGTTCTAACTGCATCTGTCAATATAGAAGAAAACCCAGTGAAACCTAAAAATTCAAACTGTTCCTGCAAACGAATGCTTCAACCTAGGAGAACAAAACTTGGACATCCAAGTTTGATTGGTGTACGGCTCATTACTTGAAAGTATCATGAATTTCGGAAGAAAAAATATATGTTGTGATTTCAGGAGAAGGTAGTTTTTTGGAAGCTTAACAATGACTTTCATTGAATGTGTTATTCGCCAGTCTCTGCTTAAGGCTACATCAAGAGGAAACAAACCTTAGAGTTAGAACGTAGAACTACTGTATTGTGTCAAGTTTCAAGAGGCTAGCACAAACTGTGTTTGATTTAGAGTTCTAACTGCATCTGTCACTATAGAAGAAAACGCAGTGAAACCTAAAAATTCAAACTCTTCCTGCAAACGAATGCTTCAACTTAGGAGAACGAAACTTGGACATCCAAGTTTGATTGGTATACTGCTCATTACTTGAAAGTATCATGAAGGTCGGAAGAAAAAATATATGTTGTGATTTCAGGAGACTGTAGTTTTTTGGCAGCCTAAATACGCCTTTCATTGAATGAGTTATTCGCCAGTCTCTGCTTAAGGCTACATCAAGAGGAAACAAACCTTAGAGATAGAACGTAGAACTACTGTATTGTGTCAAGTTTCAAGAAGCTACCACAAACCGTGTTTAATTTAGAGTTCTAACTGCATCTGTCAATATAGGAGAAAACGCAGTGAAACCTAAAAATTCAAACTGTTCCTGCAAACGAATGCTTCAACCTAGGAGAACGAAACTTGGACATCCAAGTTTGATTTGTTGTACTGCACATTACTTGAAAGTATCATGAAGGTCGGAAGAAAAAATGTATGTTGTGATTTCAGGAGACTGTAGTTTTTTGGCAGCCTACCAACGCCTTTCATTGAATGAGTTATTCGCCAGTCTCTGCTTAAGGCTACATCAAGAGGAAACAAACCTTAGAGTTAGAACGTAGAACTACTGTATTGTGTCAAGTTTCAAGAAGCTAGCACAAACCGTGTTTGATTTAGAGTTCTAACTGCATCTGTCAATAAAGAAGAAAAAGCAGTGAAACCTAAAAATTCAAACTGTTCCTGCAAACGAATGCTTCAACCTAGGAGAACGAAACTTGGACATCCAAGTTTGATTGGTGTACTGCACATTACTTGAAGTTATCATGAAGGTCGGATGAAAAAATATACATTGAGATTTCAGGAGATGGTAGTTTTTTGGAAGCTTAACAATGCCTTTCATTGAAAGTGTTATTCGCCAGTCTCTGCTTAAGGCTACATCAAGAGGAAACAAACCTTAGGGATAGAACGTAGAACTACTTTATTGTGTCAAGTTTCAAGAAGCTACCACAAACCGTGTTTGATTTAGAGTTCGAACTGCATCTGTCAATATAGGAGAAAATGCAGGGAAACCTAAAAATTCAAACTGTTCCTGCAAACGAATGCTTCAACATAGGACAACGAAACTTGGGCATCCAAGTTTGATTGGTGTACTGCTCATTACTTGAAAGTATCATGAAGGTCGGAAGAAAAAATATATGTTGTGATTTCAGGACATGGTAGTTTTTGGAAGCTTAACAATGACTTTCATTGAATGTGTTATTCGCCAGTCTCTGCTTAAGGCTACAACAAGAGGAAACAAACCTTAGAGTTAGAACGTAGAACTACTGTATTGTGTCAAGTTTCAAGAGGCTAGCACAAACTGTGTTTGATTTAGACTTCTAACTGCATCTGTCACTATAGAAGAAAACGCAGTGAATCCTAAAAATTCAAACTCTTCCTGCAAACGAATGCTTCAACTTACGAAAACGAAACTTGGACATCCAAGTTTGATTGGTATACTGCTCATTACTTGAAAGTATCATGAAGGTCGGAAGAAAAAATATATGTTGTGATTTCAGGAGACTGTAGTTTTTTGGCAGCCTACCAACGCCTTTCATTGAATGAGTTATTCGCCAGTCTCTGCTTAAGGGTACATCAAGAGGAAACAAACCTTAGAGATAGAACGTAGAACTACTGTATTGTGTCAAGTTTCAAGAAGCTACCACAAACCGTGTTAAATTTAGAGTTCTAACTGCATCTGTCAATATAGGATAAAATGCAGTGAAACCTAAAAATTCAAACTGTTCCTGCAAACGAATGCTTCAACCTAGGAGAACGAAACTTGGACATCCAAGTGTGATTGGTGTAGTGCACATTACTTGAAAGTATCATGAAGGTCGGAAGAAAAAATGTATGTTGTGATTTCAGGAGACTGTAGTTTTTTGGCAGCCTACCAACGCCTTTCATTGAATGAGTTATTCGGCAGTCTCTGCTTAAGGCTACATCAAGAGGAAACAAACCTTAGAGTTAGAACGTAGAACTACTGTATTGTGTCAAGTTTCAAGAAGCTAGCACAAACCGTGTTTGATTTAGAGTTCTAAGTGCAACTGTCAATATAGAAGAAAACGCAGTGAAACCTAAAAATTCAAACTGTTCCTGCAAAGGAATGCTTCAACCTAGGAGAACGAAACTTGGACATCCAAGTTTGATTGGTGTACTGCTCATTACTTGAAAGTATCATGAAGGTCGGAAGAAAAAATATATGTTGTGATTTCAGGAGACTGTAATTTTTTGGCAGCCTATCAACGCCTTTCATTGAATGAGTTATTCGCCAGTCTCTGCTTAAGGCTACATCAAGAGGAAACAAACCTTAGAGTTAGAACGTAGAACTACTGTATTGTGTCAAGTTTCAAGAGGCTAGCACAAACCGTGTTTGATTTAGAGTTCTAACTGCATCTGTCACTATAGAAGAAAACCCAGTGAAACCTAAAAATTCAAACTCTTCCTGCAAACGAATGCTTCAACTTAGGAGAACGAAACTTGGACATCCAAGTTTGATTGGTATACTGCTCATTACTTGAAAGTATCATGAAGTTCGGAAGAAAAAATATATGTTGTGATTTCAGGAGATGGTAGTTTTTTGAAAGCTTAACAATGCCTTTCATTGAATGTGTTATTCGCCAGTCTCTGCTTAAGGCTACATCAAGAGGAAACAAACCTTAGAGTTAGAACGTAGAACTACTGTATTGTGTCAAGTTTCAAGAGGTTAGCACAAACCGTGTTTGATTTATATTTCTAACTGCATCTGTCAATATAGAAGAAAACGCAGTGAAACCTGAAAATTCAAACTGTTCCTGGAAACGAATGCTTCAACGTAGGAGAACGAAACTTGGGCATCCAAGTTTGATTGGTGTACTGCTCATTACTTGAAGTTATCATGAAGGTCGGAAGAAAAAATATATGTTGTGATTTCAGGAGACTGTAGTTTTATGGCAGCCTACCAACGCCTTTCATTGAATGAGTTATTCGCCAGTCTCTGCTTAAGGCTACATCAAGAGGAAACAAACCTTAGAGATAGAACGTAGAACTACTGTATTGTGTCAAGTTTCAAGAAGCTACCACAAACCGTGTTTTATTTAGAGTTCTAACTGCATCTGTCAATATAGGAGAAAACGCAGTGAAACCTGAAAATTCAAACTGTTCCTGGAAACGAATGCTTCAACCTAGGAGAACGAAACTTGGACATCCAAGTTTGATTGGTGTACTGCACATTACTTCAAAGTATCATGAAGGTCGGAAGAAAAGATGTATGTTGTGATTTCAGGAGACTGTAGTTTTTTGGCAGCCTACCAACGCCTTTCATTGAATGAGTTATTCGCCAGTCTCTGCTTAAGGCTACATCAAGAGGAAACAAACCTTAGAGTTTGAACGTAGAACTACTGTATTGTGTCAAGTTTCAAGAAGCTAGCACAAACCGTGTTTGATTTAGAGTTCTAACTGCATCTGTCAATATGGAAGAAAACGCAGTGAAACCTAAAAATTCAAACTGTTCCTGCAAACGAATGCTTCAACCTAGGAGAACAAAACTTGGACATCCAAGTTTGATTGGTGTACGGCTCATTACTTGAAAGTATCATGAAGTTCAGTAGAAAAAATATATGTTGTGATTTCAGGAGATGGTAGTTTTTTGGATCTTAACAATGACTTTCATTGAATGTGTTATTCGCCAGTCTCTGCTTAAGGCTACATCAAGAGGAAACAAACATTAGAGTTAGAACGTAGAACTACTGTATTGTGTCAAGTTTCAAGAGGCTAGCACAAACTGTGTTTGATTTAGAGTTCTAACTGCATCTGTCACTATAGAAAAAAACACAGTGAAACCTAAAAATTCAAACTCTTCCTGCAAACGAATGCTTCAACTTAGGAGAACGAAACTTGGACATCCAAGTTTGATTGGTATACTGCTCATTACTTGAAAGTATCATGAAGGTCGGAAGAAAAAATATATGTTGTGATTTCAGGAGACTGTAGTTTTTTGGCTGCCTAAAAACGCCTTTCATTGAATGAGTTATTCGCCAGTCTCTGCTTAAGGCTACATCAAGAGGAAACAAACCTTAGAGATAGAACGTAGAACTACTGTATTGTGTCAAGTTTCAAGAAGCTACCACAAACCGTGTTTAATTTAGAGTTCTAACTGCATCTGTCAATATAGGAGAAAACGCAGTGAAACCTAAAAATTCAAACTGTTCCTGGAAACGAATGCTTCAACCTAGGAGAACGAAACTTGGACATCCAAGTTTGATTGGTGTACTGCTCATTACTTGAAAGTATCATGAAGGTCGGAAGAAAAAATGTATGTTGTGATTTCAGGAGACTGTAGTTTTTTGGCAGCCTACCACGCCTTTCATTGAATGAGTTATTCGCCAGTCTCTGCTTAAGGCTACATCAAGAGGAAACAAACCTTAGAGTTAGAACGTAGAACTACTGTATTGTGTCAAGTTTCAAGAAGCTAGCACAAACCGTGTTTGATTTAGAGTTCTAACTGCATCTGTCAATAAAGAAGAAAAAGCAGTGAAACCTAAAAATTCAAACTGTTGCTGCAAACGAATGCTTCAACCTAGGAGAACGAAACTTGGACATCCAAGTTTGATTGGTGTACTGCTCATTACTTGAAAGTATCATGAAGGTCGGAAGAAAAAATATATGTTGTGATTTCAGGAGACTGTAGTTTTTTGGCAGCCTACCAACGCCTTTCATTAAATGAGTTATTCGCCAGTCTCTGCTTAAGGCTACATCAAGAGGAAACAAACCTTAGAGATAGAACTTAGAACTACTGTATTGTGTCAAGTTTCACGAAGCTACCACAAACCGTGTTTAATTTAGAGTTCTAACTGCATCTGTCAATATAGGAGAAAACGCAGTGAAACCTAAAAATTCAAACTGTTCCTGCAAACGAATGCTTCAACCTAGGAGAACGAAACTTGGACATCCAAGTTTGATTGGTGTACTGCTCATTACTTGAAGTTATCATGAAGGTCGGATGAAAAAATATACATTGAGATTTCAGGAGATGGTAGTTTTTTGGAAGCTTAACAATGCCTTTCATTGTAAGTGTTATTCGCCAGTCTCTGCTTAAGGCTACATCAAGAGGAAACAAACCTTAGGGATAGAACGTAGAACTACTTTATTGTGTCAAGTTTCAAGAAGCTACCACAAACCGTGTTTGATTTAGAGTTCGAACTGCATCTCTCAATATAGGAGAAAACAGAGTGAAACCTAAAAATTCAAACTGTTCCTGCAAACGAATGCTTCAACATAGAAGAACGAAACTTGGGCATCCAAGTTTGATTGGTGCACTGCTCATTACTTGAAAGTATCATGAAGGTCGGAAGAAAAAATATATGTTGTGATTTCAGGAGATGGTAGTTTTTTGGAAGCTTAACAATGACTTTCATTGAATGTGTTATTCGCCAGTCTCTGCTTAAGGCTACATCAAGAGGAAACAAACCTTAGAGTTAGAACGTAGAACTACTGTATTGTGTCAAGTTTCAAGAGGCTAGCACAAACCGTGTTTGATTTAGAGTTCTAACTGCATCTGTCAATATAGAAGAAAACGCAGTGAAACCTAAAAATTCAAACTTCTCCTGTAAACGAATGCTTCAACCTAGGAGAACGAAACATGGACATCCAAGTTTGATTGGTGTACTGCTCATTACTTGAAAGTATCATGAAGGTCGGAAGAAAAAATATATGTTGTGATTTCAGGAGACTGTAGTTTTTTGGCAGCCTACCAACGCCTTTCATTGAATGAGTTATTCGCCAGTCTCTGCTTAAGGCTACATCAAGATTAAACAAACCTTAGAGATAGAACGTAGAACTACTGTATTTTGTCAAGTTTCAAGAGGCTAGCACAAACCGTGTTTGATTTAGAGTTCTAACTGCATCTGTCACTATAGAAGAAAACGCAGTGAAACCTAAAAATTCAAACTCTTCCTGCAAACGAATGCTTCAACCTAGGAGAACGAAACTTGGACATCCAAGTTTGATTGGTGTACTGCTCATTACTTGAAAGTATCATGAAGTTCGGAAGAAAAAATATATGTTGTGATTTCAGGAGATGGTAGTTTTTTGAAAGCTTAACAATGCCTTTCATTGAATGTGTTATTCGCCAGTCTCTGCTTAAGGATACATCAAGAGGAAACAAACCTTAGAGTTAGAACGTAGAACTACTGTATTGTGTCAAGTTTCAAGAGGCTAGCACAAACCGTGTTTGATTTAGAGTTCTAACTGCATCTGTCAATATAGAAGAAAACGCAGTGAAACCTAAAAATTCAAACTCTTCCTGCAAACGAATGCTTCAACCTAGGAGAACAAAACTTGGACATCCAAGTTTGATTGGTGTACTCCTCATTACTTGAAAGTATCATGAAGGTCCAAAAAAAAAATATATGTTGTGATTTCAGGAGACTGTAGTTTTTTGGCAGCCTACCAACGCCTTTCATTGAATGAGTTATTCGCCAGTTTCTGCTTAAGGCTACATCAAGAGGAAACAAACCTTAGAGATAGAACGTAGAACTACTGTATTGTGTCAAGTTTCAAGAAGCTACCACAAACCGTGTTTAATTTAGAGTTCTAACTGCATCTGTCAATATAGGAGAAAACGCAGTGAAACCTAAAAATTCAAACTGTTCCTGCAAACGAATGCTTCAACCTAGGAGAACGAAACTTGGACATCCAAGTTTGATTGGTGTACTGCTCATTACTTGAAGTTATCATGAAGGTCGGAAGAAAAAATATATGTTGTGATTTCAGGAGACTGTAGTTTTTTGGCAGCCTACCAACGCCTTTCATTGAATGAGTTATTCGCCAGTCTCTGCTTAAGGCTACATCAAGAGGAAACAATCCTTAGAGATAGAACGTAGAACTACTCTATTGTGTCAAGTATCAAGAAGCTACCACAAACCGTGTTTAATTTAGAGTTCTAACTGCATCTCTCAATATAGGAGAAAACGCAGTGAAACCTAAAAATTCAAACTGTTCCTGCAAACGAATGCTTCAACCTAGGAGAACGAAACTTGGACATCCAAGTTTGATTGGTGTACTGGTCATTACTTGAAAGTATCATGAAGGTCGGAAGAAAAAATATATGTTGTGATTTCAGGAGACTGTAGTTTTTTGGCAGCCTACCAACGCCTTTCATTGAATGAGTTATTCGCCAGTCTCTGCTTAAGGCTACATCAAGAGGAAACAAACCTTAGAGATAGAACTTAGAACTACTGTATTGTGTCAAGTATCAAGAAGCTACCACAAACCGTGTTTAATTTAGAGTTCTAACTGCATCTCTCAATATAGGAGAAAACGCAGTGAAACCTAAAATTTCAAACTGTTCCTGCAAACGAATGCTTCAACCTAGGAGAACGAAACTTGGACATCCAAGTTTGATTGGTGTACTGCTCATTACATGAAAGTATCATGAAGTTCGGAAGAAAAAATATATGTTGTGATTTCAGGAGATGGTAGTTTTTTGGAAGCTTAACAATGACTTTCATTGAATGTGTTATTTGCCAGTCTCTGCTTAAGGCTACATCAAGAGGAAACAAACCTTAGGGTTAGAACGTAGAACTACTGTATTGTGTCAAGTTTCAAGAGGCTAGCACAAACCGTGTTTGATTTAGAGTTCTAACTGCATCTGTCAATATAGAAGAAAACACAGTGAAACCTAAAAATTCAAACTCTTCCTGCAAAGGAATGCTTCAACCTAGGAGAACAAAACTTGGACATCCAAGTTTGATTGGTGTACTGCACATTACTTGAAAGTATCATGAAGGTCGGAAGAAAAAATGTATGTTGTGATTTCAGGAGACTGTAGTTTTTTGGCAGCCTACCAACGCCTTTCATTGAATGAGTTATTCGCCAGTCTCTGCTTAAGGCTACATCAAGAGGAAACAAACCTTAGAGATAGAACGTAGAACTACTGTATTGTGTCAAGTATCAAGAAGCTACCACAAACCGTGTTTAATTTAGAGTTCTAACTGCATCTCTCAATATAGGAGAAAACGCAGTGAAACCTAAAAATTCAAACTGTTCCTGCAAACGAATGCTTCAACCTAGGAGAACGAAACTTGGACATCCAAGTTTGATTGGTGTACTGGTCATTACTTGAAAGTATCATGAAGGTCGGAAGAAAAAATATATGTTGTGATTTCAGGAGACTGTAGTTTTTTGGCAGCCTACCAACGCCTTTCATTGAATGAGTTATTCGCCAGTCTCTGCTTAAGGCTACATCAAGAGGAAACAAACCTTAGAGATAGAACGTAGAACTACTGTATTGTGTCAAGTATCAAGAAGCTACCACAAACCGTGTTTAATTTAGAGTTCTAACTGCATCTCTCAATATAGGAGAAAACGCAGTGAAACCTCAAATTTCAAACTGTTCCTGCAAACGAATGCTTCAACCTAGGAGAACGAAACTTGGACATCCAAGTTTGATTTTTGTACTGCTCATTACATGAAAGTATCATGAAGTTCGGAAGAAAAAATATATGTTGTGATTTCAGGAGATGGTAGTTTTTTGGAAGCTTAACAATGACTTTCATTGAATGTGTTATTTGCCAGTCTCTGCTTAAGGCTACATCAAGAGGAAACAAACCTTAGAGATAGAACGTAGAACTCCTGTATTGTGTCAAGTATCAAGAAGCTACCACAAACCGTGTTTAATTTAGAGTTCTAACTGCATCTCTCAATATAGGAGAAAACGCAGTGAAACCTAAATATTCAAACTGTTCCTGCAAACGAATGCTTCAACCTAGGAGAACGAAACTTGGACATCCAAGTTTGATTGGTGTACTGCTCATTACTTGAAAGTATCATGAAGTTCGGAAGAAAAAATATATGTTGTGATTTCAGGAGATGGTAGTTTTTTGGAAGCTTAACAATGACTTTCATTGAATGTGTTATTCGCCAGTCTCTGCTTAAGGCTACATCAAGAGGAAACAAACCTTAGGGTTAGAACGTAGAACTACTGTATTGTGTCAAGTTTCAAGAGGCTAGCACAAACCGTGTTTGATTTAGAGTTCTAACTGCATCTGTCAATATAGAAGAAAACGCAGTGAAACCTAAAAATTCAAACTGTTCCTGCAAAGGAATGCTTCAACCTAGGAGAACAAAACTTGGACATCCAAGTTTGATTGGTGTACTGCACATTACTTGAAAGTATCATGAAGGTCGGAAGAAAAATGTATGTTGTGATTTCAGGAGACTGTAGTTTTTTGGCAGCCTACCAAGGCTTTCATTGAATGAGTTATTCGCCAGTCTCTGCTTAAGGCTACATCAAGAGGAAACAAACCTTAGAGATAGAACGTAGAACTACAGTATTGTGTCAAGTTTCAAGAAGCTACCACAAACCGTGTTTTATTTAGAGTTCTAACTGCATCTGTCAATATAGGAGAAAACGCAGTGAAACCTGAAAATTCAAACTGTTCCTGCAAACGAATGCTTCAACGTAGGAGAACGAAACTTGGGCATCCAAGTTTGATTGGTGTACTGCTCATTACTTGAAGTTATCATGAAGGTCGGAAGAAAAAATATATGTTGTGATTTCAGGAGACTGTAGTTTTTTGGCAGCCTACCAACGCCTTTCATTGAATGAGTTATTCGCCAGTCTCTGCTTAAGGCTACATCCAGAGGAAACAAACCTTAGAGATAGAACGTAGAACTACTGTATTGTGTCAAGTTTCAAGAAGCTACCACAAACCGTGTTTGATTTAGAGTTCTAACTGCATCTGTCAATATAGGAGAAAACGCAGGGAAACCTAAAAATTCAAACTGTTCCTGCAAACGAATGCTTCAACGTAAGAGAACGAAACTTGGGCATCCAAGTTTGATTGGTGTACTGCTCATTACTTGAAAGTATCATGAAGGTCGGAAGAAAAAATATATGTTGTGATTTCAGGAGACTGTAGTTTTTTGGCAGCCTACCAACGCCTTTCATTGAATGAGTTATTCGCCAGTCTCTGCTTAAGGCTACATCAAGAGGACACAAACCTTAGAGATAGAACGTAGAACTACTGTATTGTGTCAAGTTTCAAGAGGCCAGCACAAACCGTGTTTGATTTAGAGTTCTAACTGCATCTGTCACTATAGAAGAAAACGCAGTGAAACCTAAAAATTCAAACTCTTCCTGCAAACGAATGCTTCAACCTAAGAGAACGAAACTTGGACATCCAAGTTTGATTGGTATACTGCTCATTACTTGAAAGTATCATGAAGTTCGGAAGAAAAAATATATGTTGTGATTTCAGGAGATGGTAGTTTTTTGAATGCTTAACAATGCCTTTCATTGAATGTGATATTCGCCAGTCTCTGCTTAAGGCTACATCAAGAGGAAACAAACCTTAGAGATAGAACTTAGAACTAATGTATTGTGTCAAGTTTCAAGAGGCTAGAACAAACCGTGTTTGATTTAGAGTTCTAACTGCATCTGTCAATATAGAAGAAAACGCAGTGAAACCTAAAAATTGAAACTTCTCCTGCAAACGAATGCTTCAACCTAGGAGAACGAAACATGGACATCCAAGTTTGATTGGTGTACTGCTCATTACTTGAAAGTATCATGAAGTTCGGAAGAAAAAATATATGTTGTGATTTCAGGAGACTGTAGTTTTTTGGCAGCCTACCAACGCCTTTCATTGAATGAGTTATTCGCCAGTCTCTGCTTAAGGCTACATCAAGAGGAAACAATCCTTAGAGATAGAACGTAGAACTACAGTATTGTGTCAAGTTTCAAGAAGCTACCACAAACCGTGTTTTATTTAGAGTTCTAACTGCATCTGTCAATATAGGAGAAAACGCAGTGAAACCTGAAAATTCAAACTGTTCCTGGAAACGAATGCTTCAACGTAGGAGAACGAAACTTGGGCATCCAAGTTTGATTCGTGTACTGCTCATTACTTGAAGTTATCATGAAGGTCGGAAGAAAAAATATATGTTGTGATTTCAGGAGACTGTAGTTTTTTGGCAGCCTACCAACGCCTTTCATTGAATTTGTTATTCGCCAGTCTCTGCTTAAGGCTACATCAAGAGGAAACAAACCTTAGAGATAGAACGTAGAACTACTGTATTGTGTCAAGTTTCAAGAAGCTACCACAAACCGTGTTTGATTTAGAGTTCTAACTGCATCTGTCAATATAGGAGAAAACGCAGGGAAACCTAAAAATTCAAACTGTTCCTGTAAACGAATGCTTCAACCTAGGAGAACGAAACTTGGACATCCAAGTTTGATTGGTGTACTGCTCATTACTTGAAGTTATCATGAAGGTCAGAAGAAAAAATATATGTTGTGATTTCAGGAGACTGTACTTTTTTGGCAGCCTACCAACGCCTTTCATTGAATGAGTTATTCGCCAGTCTCTGCTTAAGGCTACATCAAGAGGAAACAAACCTTAGAGATAGAACGTAGAACTACTCTATTGTGTCAAGTTTCAAGAAGCTACCACAAACCGTGTTTGATTTAGAGTTCTAACTGCATCTGTCAATATAGGAGAAAACGCAGTGAAACCTGAAAATTCAAACTGTTCCTGCAAACGAATGCTTCAACCTAGGAGAACGAAACTTGGACATCCAAGTTTGATTGGTGTACTGCTCATTACATGAAAGTATCATGAAGTTCGGAAGAAAAAATATATGTTGTGATTTCAGGAGATGGTAGTTTTTTGGAAGCTTAACAATGACTTTCATTGAATGTGTTATTTGCCAGTCTCTGCTTAAGGCTACATCAAGAGGAAACAAACCTTAGGGTTAGAACGTAGAACTACTGTATTGTGTCAAGTTTCAAGAGGCTAGCACAAACCGTGTTTGATTTAGAGTTCTAACTGCATCTGTCAATATAGAAGAAAACGCAGTGAAACCTAAAAATTCAAACTGTTCCTGCAAAGGAATGCTTCAACCTAGGAGAACAAAACTTGGACATCCAAGTTTGATTGGTGTACTGCACATTACTTGAAAGTATCATGAAGGTCGGAAGAAAAAATGTATGTTGTGATTTCAGGAGACTGTAGTTTTTTGGCAGCCTACCAACGCCTTTCATTGAATGAGTTATTCGCCAGTCTCTGCTTAAGGCTACATCAAGAGGAAACAAACCTTAGAGATAGAACGTAGAACTACTGTATTGTGTCAAGTATCAGGAAGCTACCACAAACCGTGTTTAATTTAGAGTTCTAACTGCATCTCTCAATATAGGAGAAAACGCAGTGAAACCTAAAAATTCAAACTGTTCCTGCAAACGAATGCTTCAACCTAGGAGAACGAAACTTGGACATCCAAGTTTGATTGGTGTACTGGTCATTACTTGAAAGTATCATGAAGGTCGGAAGAAAAAATATATGTTGTGATTTCAGGAGACTGTAGTTTTTTGGCAGCCTACCAACGCCTTTCATTGAATGAGTTATTCGCCAGTCTCTGCTTAAGGCTACATCAAGAGGAAACAAACCTTAGAGATAGAACGTAGAACTACTGTATTGTGTCAAGTATCAAGAAGCTACCACAAACCGTGTTTAATTTAGAGTTCTAACTGCATCTCTCAATATAGGAGAAAACGCAGTGAAACCTCAAATTTCAAACTGTTCCTGCAAACGAATGCTTCAACCTAGGAGAACGAAACTTGGACATCCAAGTTTGATTTTTGTACTGCTCATTACATGAAAGTATCATGAAGTTCGGAAGAAAAAATATATGTTGTGATTTCAGGAGATGGTAGTTTTTTGGAAGCTTAACAATGACTTTCATTGAATGTGTTATTTGCCAGTCTCTGCTTAAGGCTACATCAAGAGGAAACAAACCTTAGGGTTAGAACGTAGAACTACTGTATTGTGTCAAGTTTCAAGAGGCTAGCACAAACCGTGTTTTATTTAGAGTTCTAGCTGCATCTGTCAATATATTAGAAAACGCAGTGAAACCTGAAAATACAAACTGTTCATGGAAACGAATGCTTCAACGTAGGAGAACGAAACTTGGGCATCCAAGTTTGATTGGTGTACTGCTCATTACTTGAAGTTATCATGAAGGTCAGAAGAAAAAATATATGTTGTGATTTCAGGAGACTGTACTTTTTTGGCAGCCTACCAACGCCTTTCATTGAATGAGTTATTCGCCAGTCTCTGCTTAAGGCTACATCAAGAGGAAACAAACCTTAGAGATAGAACGTAGAACTACTCTATTGTGTCAAGTTTCAAGAAGCTACCACAAACCGTGTTTTATTTAGAGTTCTAACTGCATATGTCAATATAGGAGAAAACGCAGTGAAACCTGAAAATTCAAACTGTTCCTGGAAACGAATGCTTCAACGTAAGAGAACGAAACTTGGGCATCCAAGTTTGATTGGTGTACTGCTCATTACTTGAAAGTATCATGAAGGTCGGAAAAAAAATATATGTTGTGATTTCAGGAGACTGTAGTTTTTTGGCAGCCTACCAACGCCATTCATTGAATGAGTTATTCGCCAGTCTCTGCTTAAGGCTACATCAAGAGGAAACAAACCTTAGAGATAGAACGTAGAACTCCTGTATTGTGTCAAGTATCAAGAAGCTACCACAAACCGTGTTTAATTTAGAGTTCTAACTGCATCTCTCAATATAGGAGAAAACGCAGTGAAACCTAAATATTCAAACTGTTCCTGCAAACGAATGCTTCAACCTAGGAGAACGAAACTTGGACATCCAAGTTTGATTGGTGTACTGCTCATTACTTGAAAGTATCATGAAGTTCGGAAGAAAAAATATATGTTGTGATTTCAGGAGATGGTAGTTTTTTGGAAGCTTAACAATGACTTTCATTGAATGTGTTATTCGCCAGTCTCTGCTTAAGGCTACATCAAGAGGAAACAAACCTTAGGGTTAGAACGTAGAACTACTGTATTGTGTCAAGTTTCAAGAGGCTAGCACAAACCGTGTTTGATTTAGAGTTCTAACTGCATCTGTCAATATAGAAGAAAACGCAGTGAAACCTAAAAATTCAAACTGTTCCTGCAAAGGAATGCTTCAACCTAGGAGAACAAAACTTGGACATCCAAGTTTGATTGGTGTACTGCACATTACGTGAAAGTATCATGAAGGTCGGAAGAAAAATGTATGTTGTGATTTCAGGAGACTGTAGTTTTTTGGCAGCCTACCAAGGCTTTCATTGAATGAGTTATTCGCCAGTCTCTGCTTAAGGCTACATCAAGAGGAAACAAACCTTAGAGATAGAACGTAGAACTACAGTATTGTGTCAAGTTTCAAGAAGCTACCACAAACCGTGTTTTATTTAGAGTTCTAACTGCATCTGTCAATATAGGAGAAAACGCAGTGAAACCTGAAAATTCAAACTGTTCCTGCAAACGAATGCTTCAACGTAGGAGAACGAAACTTGGGCATCCAAGTTTGATTGGTGTACTGCTCATTACTTGAAGTTATCATGAAGGTCGGAAGAAAAAATATATGTTGTGATTTCAGGAGACTGTAGTTTTTTGGCAGCCTACCAACGCCTTTCATTGAATGAGTTATTCGCCAGTCTCTGCTTAAGGCTACATCCAGAGGAAACAAACCTTAGAGATAGAACGTAGAACTACTGTATTGTGTCAAGTTTCAAGAAGCTACCACAAACCGTGTTTGATTTAGAGTTCTAACTGCATCTGTCAATATAGGAGAAAACGCAGGGAAACCTAAAAATTCAAACTGTTCCTGCAAACGAATGCTTCAACGTAAGAGAACGAAACTTGGGCATCCAAGTTTGATTGGTGTACTGCTCATTACTTGAAAGTATCATGAAGGTCGGAAGAAAAAATATATGTTGTGATTTCAGGAGACTGTAGTTTTTTGGCAGCCTACCAACGCCTTTCATTGAATGAGTTATTCGCCAGTCTCTGCTTAAGGCTACATCAAGAGGAAACAAACCTTAGAGATAGAACGTAGAACTACTGTATTGTGTCAAGTTTCAAGAGGCCAGCACAAACCGTGTTTGATTTAGAGTTCTAACTGCATCTGTCACTATAGAAGAAAACGCAGTGAAACCTAAAAATTCAAACTCTTCCTGCAAACGAATGCTTCAACCTAAGAGAACGAAACTTGGACATCCAAGTTTGATTGGTATACTGCTCATTACTTGAAAGTATCATGAAGTTCGGAAGAAAAAATATATGTTGTGATTTCAGGAGATGGTAGTTTTTTGAATGCTTAACAATGCCTTTCATTGAATGTGATATTCGCCAGTCTCTGCTTAAGGCTACATCAAGAGGAAACAAACCTTAGAGATAGAACTTAGAACTAATGTATTGTGTCAAGTTTCAAGAGGCTAGAACAAACCGTGTTTGATTTAGAGTTCTAACTGCATCTGTCAATATAGAAGAAAACGCAGTGAAACCTAAAAATTGAAACTTCTCCTGCAAACGAATGCTTCAACCTAGGAGAACGAAACATGGACATCCAAGTTTGATTGGTGTACTGCTCATTACTTGAAAGTATCATGAAGTTCGGAAGAAAAAATATATGTTGTGATTTCAGGAGACTGTAGTTTTTTGGCAGCCTACCAACGCCTTTCATTGAATGAGTTATTCGCCAGTCTCTGCTTAAGGCTACATCAAGAGGAAACAATCCTTAGAGATAGAACGTAGAACTACAGTATTGTGTCAAGTTTCAAGAAGCTACCACAAACCGTGTTTTATTTAGAGTTCTAACTGCATCTGTCAATATAGGAGAAAACGCAGTGAAACCTGAAAATTCAAACTGTTCCTGGAAACGAATGCTTCAACGTAGGAGAACGAAACTTGGGCATCCAAGTTTGATTGGTGTACTGCTCATTACTTGAAGTTATCATGAAGGTCGGAAGAAAAAATATATGTTGTGATTTCAGGAGACTGTAGTTTTTTGGCAGCCTACCAACGCCTTTCATTGAATTTGTTATTCGCCAGTCTCTGCTTAAGGCTACATCAAGAGGAAACAAACCTTAGAGATAGAACGTAGAACTACTGTATTGTGTCAAGTTTCAAGAAGCTACCACAAACCGTGTTTGATTTAGAGTTCTAACTGCATCTGTCAATATAGGAGAAAACGCAGGGAAACCTAAAAATTCAAACTGTTCCTGTAAACGAATGCTTCAACCTAGGAGAACGAAACTTGGACATCCAAGTTAGATTGGTGTACTGCTCATTACTTGAAGTTATCATGAAGGTCAGAAGAAAAAATATATGTTGTGATTTCAGGAGACTGTACTTTTTTGGCAGCCTACCAACGCCTTTCATTGAATGAGTTATTCGCCAGTCTCTGCTTAAGGCTACATCAAGAGGAAACAAACCTTAGAGATAGAACGTAGAACTACTCTATTGTGTCAAGTTTCAAGAAGCTACCACAAACCGTGTTTTATTTAGAGTTCTAACTGCATATGTCAATATAGGAGAAAACGCAGTGAAACCTGAAAATTCAAACTGTTCCTGCAAACGAATGCTTCAACCTAGGAGAACGAAACTTGGACATCCAAGTTTGATTGGTGTACTGCTCATTACATGAAAGTATCATGAAGTTCGGAAGAAAAAATATATGTTGTGATTTCAGGAGATGGTAGTTTTTTGGAAGCTTAACAATGACTTTCATTGAATGTGTTATTTGCCAGTCTCTGCTTAAGGCTACATCAAGAGGAAACAAACCTTAGGGTTAGAACGTAGAACTACTGTATTGTGTCAAGTTTCAAGAGGCTAGCACAAACCGTGTTTGATTTAGAGTTCTAACTGCATCTGTCAATATAGAAGAAAACGCAGTGAAACCTAAAAATTCAAACTGTTCCTGCAAAGGAATGCTTCAACCTAGGAGAACAAAACTTGGACATCCAAGTTTGATTGGTGTACTGCACATTACTTGAAAGTATCATGAAGGTCGGAAGAAAAAATGTATGTTGTGATTTCAGGAGACTCTAGTTTTTTGGCAGCCTACCAACGCCTTTCATTGAATGAGTTATTCGCCAGTCTCTGCTTAAGGCTACATCAAGAGGAAACAAACCTTAGAGATAGAACGTAGAACTACTGTATTGTGTCAAGTATCAAGAAGCTACCACAAACCGTGTTTAATTTAGAGTTCTAACTGCATCTCTCAATATAGGAGAAAACGCAGTGAAACCTAAAAATTCAAACTGTTCCTGCAAACGAATGCTTCAACCTAGGAGAACGAAACTTGGACATCCAAGTTTGATTGGTGTACTGGTCATTACTTGAAAGTATCATGAAGGTCGGAAGAAAAAATATATGTTGTGATTTCAGGAGACTGTAGTTTTTTGGCAGCCTACCAACGCCTTTCATTGAATGAGTTATTCGCCAGTCTCTGCTTAAGGCTACATCAAGAGGAAACAAACCTTAGAGATAGAACGTAGAACTACTGTATTGTGTCAAGTATCAAGAAGCTACCACAAACCGTGTTTAATTTAGAGTTCTAACTGCATCTCTCAATATAGGAGAAAACGCAGTGAAACCTCAAATTTCAAACTGTTCCTGCAAACGAATGCTTCAACCTAGGAGAACGAAACTTGGACATCCAAGTTTGATTTTTGTACTGCTCATTACATGAAAGTATCATGAAGTTCGGAAGAAAAAATATATGTTGTGATTTCAGGAGATGGTAGTTTTTTGGAAGCTTAACAATGACTTTCATTGAATGTGTTATTTGCCAGTCTCTGCTTAAGGCTACATCAAGAGGAAACAAACCTTAGGGTTAGAACGTAGAACTACTGTATTGTGTCAAGTTTCAAGAGGCTAGCACAAACCGTGTTTTATTTAGAGTTCTAGCTGCATCTGTCAATATAGGAGAAAACGCAGTGAAACCTGAAAATACAAACTGTTCATGGAAACGAATGCTTCAACGTAGGAGAACGAAACTTGGGCATCCAAGTTTGATTGGTGTACTGCTCATTACTTGAAGTTATCATGAAGGTTAGAAGAAAAAATATATGTTGTGATTTCAGGAGACTGTACTTTTTTGGCAGCCTACCAACGCCTTTCATTGAATGAGTTATTCGCCAGTCTCTGCTTAAGGCTACATCAAGAGGAAACAAACCTTAGAGATAGAACGTAGAACTACTCTATTGTGTCAAGTTTCAAGAAGCTACCACAAACCGTGTTTTATTTAGAGTTCTAACTGCATATGTCAATATAGGAGAAAACGCAGTGAAACCTGAAAATTCAAACTGTTCCTGGAAACGAATGCTTCAACGTAAGAGAACGAAACTTGGGCATCCAAGTTTGATTGGTGTACTGCTCATTACTTGAAAGTATCATGAAGGTCGGAAAAAAAATATATGTTGTGATTTCAGGAGACTGTAGTTTTTTGGCAGCCTACCAACGCCATTCATTGAATGAGTTATTCGCCAGTCTCTGCTTAAGGCTACATCAAGAGGAAACAAACCTTAGAGATAGAACGTAGAACTCCTGTATTGTGTCAAGTATCAAGAAGCTACCACAAACCGTGTTTAATTTAGAGTTCTAACTGCATCTCTCAATATAGGAGAAAACGCAGTGAAACCTAAATATTCAAACTGTTCCTGCAAACGAATGCTTCAACCTAGGAGAACGAAACTTGGACATCCAAGTTTGATTGGTGTACTGCTCATTACTTGAAAGTATCATGAAGTTCGGAAGAAAAAATATATGTTGTGATTTCAGGAGATGGTAGTTTTTTGGAAGCTTAACAATGACTTTCATTGAATGTGTTATTCGCCAGTCTCTGCTTAAGGCTACATCAAGAGGAAACAAACCTTAGGGTTAGAACGTAGAACTACTGTATTGTGTCAAGTTTCAAGAGGCTAGCACAAACCGTGTTTGATTTAGAGTTCTAACTGCATCTGTCAATATAGAAGAAAACGCAGTGAAACCTAAAAATTCAAACTGTTCCTGCAAAGGAATGCTTCAACCTAGGAGAACAAAACTTGGACATCCAAGTTTGATTGGTGTACTGCACATTACTTGAAAGTATCATGAAGGTCGGAAGAAAAATGTATGTTGTGATTTCAGGAGACTGTAGTTTTTTGGCAGCCTACCAAGGCTTTCATTGAATGAGTTATTCGCCAGTCTCTGCTTAAGGCTACATCAAGAGGAAACAAACCTTAGAGATAGAACGTAGAACTACAGTATTGTGTCAAGTTTCAAGAAGCTACCACAAACCGTGTTTTATTTAGAGTTCTAACTGCATCTGTCAATAAAGGAGAAAACGCAGTGAAACCTGAAAATTCAAACTGTTCCTGCAAACGAATGCTTCAACGTAGGAGAACGAAACTTGGGCATCCAAGTTTGATTGGTGTACTGCTCATTACTTGAAGTTATCATGAAGGTCGGAAGAAAAAATATATGTTGTGATTTCAGGAGACTGTAGTTTTTTGGCAGCCTACCAACGCCTTTCATTGAATGAGTTATTCGCCAGTCTCTGCTTAAGGCTACATCAAGAGGAAACAAACCTTAGAGATAGAACGTAGAACTACTGTATTGTGTCAAGTTTCAAGAAGCTACCACAAACCGTGTTTGATTTAGAGTTCTAACTGCATCTGTCAATATAGGAGAAAACGCAGGGAAACCTAAAAATTCAAACTGTTCCTGCAAACGAATGCTTCAACGTAAGAGAACGAAACTTGGGCATCCAAGTTTGATTGGTGTACTGCTCATTACTTGAAAGTATCATGAAGGTCGGAAGAAAAAATATATGTTGTGATTTCAGGAGACTGTAGTTTTTTGGCAGCCTACCAACGCCTTTCATTGAATGAGTTATTCGCCAGTCTCTGCTTAAGGCTACATCAAGAGGAAACAAACCTTAGAGATAGAACGTAGAACTACTGTATTGTGTCAAGTTTCAAGAGGCCAGCACAAACCGTGTTTGATTTAGAGTTCTAACTGCATCTGTCACTATAGAAGAAAACGCAGTGAAACCTAAAAATTCAAACTCTTCCTGCAAACGAATGCTTCAACCTAAGAGAACGAAACTTGGACATCCAAGTTTGATTGGTATACTGCTCATTACTTGAAAGTATCATGAAGTTCGGAAGAAAAAATATATGTTGTGATTTCAGGAGATGGTAGTTTTTTGAAAGCTTAACAATGCCTTTCATTGAATGTGATATTCGCCAGTCTCTGCTTAAGGCTACATCAAGAGGAAACAAACCTTAGAGATAGAACTTAGAACTAATGTATTGTGTCAAGTTTCAAGAGGCTAGAACAAACCGTGTTTGATTTAGAGTTCTAACTGCATCTAGTCAATATAGAAGAAAACGCAGTGAAACCTAAAAATTGAAACTTCTCCTGCAAACGAATGCTTCAACCTAGGAGAACGAAACATGGACATCCAAGTTTGATTGGTGTACTGCTCATTACTTGAAAGTATCATGAAGTTCGGAAAGAAAAAATATATGTTGTGATTTCAGGAGACTGTAGTTTTTTGGCAGCCTACCAACGCCTTTCATTGAATGAGTTATTCGCCAGTCTCTGCTTAAGGCTACATCAAGAGGAAACAATCCTTAGAGATAGAACGTAGAACTACAGTATTGTGTCAAGTTTCAAGAAGCTACCACAAACCGTGTTTTATTTAGAGTTCTAACTGCATCTGTCAATATAGGAGAAAACGCAGTGAAACCTGAAAATTCAAACTGTTCCTGGAAACGAATGCTTCAACGTAGGAGAACGAAACTTGGGCATCCAAGTTTGATTGGTGTACTGCTCATTACTTGAAGTTATCATGAAGGTCGGAAGAAAAAATATATGTTGTGATTTCAGGAGACTGTAGTTTTTTGGCAGCCTACCAACGCCTTTCATTGAATTTGTTATTCGCCAGTCTCTGCTTAAGGCTACATCAAGAGGAAACAAACCTTAGAGATAGAACGTAGAACTACTGTATTGTGTCAAGTTTCAAGAAGCTACCACAAACCGTGTTTGATTTAGAGTTCTAACTGCATCTGTCAATATAGGAGAAAATGCAGGGAAACCTAAAAATTCAAACTGTTCCTGTAAACGAATGCTTCAACCTAGGAGAACGAAACTTGGACATCCAAGTTTGATTGGTGTACTGCTCATTACTTGAAGTTATCATGAAGGTCAGAAGAAAAAATATATGTGTGATTTCAGGAGACTGTACTTTTTTGGCAGCCTACCAACGCCTTTCATTGAATGAGTTATTCGCCAGTCTCTGCTTAAGGCTACATCAAGAGGAAACAAACCTTAGAGATAGAACGTAGAACTACTCTATTGTGTCAAGTTTCAAGAAGCTACCACAAACCGTGTTTTATTTAGAGTTCTAACTGCATATGTCAATATAGGAGAAAACGCAGTGAAACCTGAAAATTCAAACTGTTCCTGGAAACGAATGCTTCAACGTAAGAGAACGAAACTTGGGCATCCAAGTTTGATTGGTGTACTGCTCATTACTTGAAAGTATCATGAAGGTCGGAAAAAAAATATATGTTGTGATTTCAGGAGACTGTAGTTTTTTGGCAGCCTACCAACGCCTTTCATTGAATGAGTTATTCGCCAGTCTCTGCTTAAGGCTACATCAAGAGGAAACAAACCTTAGAGATAGAACGTAGAACTCCTGTATTGTGTCAAGTATCAAGAAGCTACCACAAACCGTGTTTAATTTAGAGTTCTAACTGCATCTCTCAATATAGGAGAAAACGCAGTGAAACCTAAAAAATTCAAACTGTTCCTGCAAACGAATGCTTCAACCTAGGAGAACGAAACTTGGACATCCAAGTTTGATTGGTGTACTGCTCATTACTTGAAAGTATCATGAAGTTCGGAAGAAAAAATATATGTTGTGATTTCAGGAGATGGTAGTTTTTTGGAAGCTTAACAATGACTTTCATTGAATGTGTTATTCGCCAGTCTCTGCTTAAGGCTACATCAAGAGGAAACAAACCTTTAGGGTTAGAACGTAGAACTACTGTATTGTGTCAAGTTTCAAGAGGCTAGCACAAACCGTGTTTGATTTAGAGTTCTAACTGCATCTGTCAATATAGGAGAAAACGCAGTGAAACCTAAAAATTCAAACTGTTCCTGCAAAGGAATGCTTCAACCTAGGAGAACAAAACTTGGACATCCAAGTTTGATTGGTGTACTGCACATTACTTGAAAGTATCATGAAGGTCGGAAGAAAAATGTATGTTGTGATTTCAGGAGACTGTAGTTTTTTGGCAGCCTACCAAGGCTTTCATTGAATGAGTTATTCGCCAGTCTCTGCTTAAGGCTACATCAAGAGGAAACAAACCTTAGAGATAGAACGTAGAACTACAGTATTGTGTCAAGTTTCAAGAAGCTACCACAAACCGTGTTTTATTTAGAGTTCTAACTGCATCTGTCAATATAGGAGAAAACGCAGTGAAACCTGAAAATTCAAACTGTTCCTGCAAACGAATGCTTCAACGTAGGAGAACGAAACTTGGGCATCCAAGTTTGATTGGTGTACTGCTCATTACTTGAAGTTATCATGAAGGTCGGAAGAAAAAATATATGTTGTGATTTCAGGAGACTGTAGTTTTTTGGCAGCCTACCAACGCCTTTCATTGAATGAGTTATTCGCCAGTCTCTGCTTAAGGCTACATCAAGAGGAAACAAACCTTAGAGATAGAACGTAGAACTACTGTATTGTGTCAAGTTTCAAGAAGCTACCACAAACCGTGTTTGATTTAGAGTTCTAACTGCATCTGTCAATATAGGAGAAAACGCAGGGAAACCTAAAAATTCAAACTGTTCCTGCAAACAATGCTTCAACGTAAGAGAACGAAACTTGGGCATCCAAGTTTGATTGGTGTACTGCTCATTACTTGAAAGTATCATGAAGGTCGGAAGAAAAAATATATGTTGTGATTTCAGGAGACTGTAGTTTTTTGGCAGCCTACCAACGCCTTTCATTGAATGAGTTATTCGCCCAGTCTCTGCTTAAGGCTACATCAAGAGGAAACAAACCTTAGAGATAGAACGTAGAACTACTGTATTGTGTCAAGTTTCAAGAGGCCAGCACAAACGTGTTTGATTTAGAGTTCTAACTGCATCTGTCACTATAGAAGAAAACGCAGTGAAACCTAAAAATTCAAACTCTTCCTGCAAACGAATGCTTCAACCTAAGAGAACGAAACTTGGACATCCAAGTTTGATTGGTATACTGCTCATTACTTGAAAGTATCATGAAGTTCGGAAGAAAAAATATATGTTGTGATTTCAGGAGATGGTAGTTTTTTGAAAGCTTAACAATGCCTTTCATTGAATGTGACATTCGCCAGTCTCTGCTTAAGGCTACATCAAGAGGAAACAAACCTTAGAGATAGAACTTAGAACTAATGTATTGTGTCAAGTTTCAAGAGGCTAGAACAAACCGTGTTTGATTTAGAGTTCTAACTGCATCTGTCAATATAGAAGAAAACGCAGTGAAACCTAAAAATTGAAACTTCTCCTGCAAACGAATGCTTCAACCTAGGAGAACGAAACATGGACATCCAAGTTTGATTGGTGTACTGCTCATTACTTGAAAGTATCATGAAGTTCGGAAGAAAAATATATGTTGTGATTTCAGGAGACTGTAGTTTTTTGGCAGCCTACCAACGCCTTTCATTGAATGAGTTATTCGCCAGTCTCTGCTTAAGGCTACATCAAGAGGAAACAATCCTTAGAGATAGAACGTAGAACTACAGTATTGTGTCAAGTTTCAAGAAGCTACCACAAACCGTGTTTTATTTAGAGTTCTAACTGCATCTGTCAATATAGGAGAAAACGCAGTGAAACCTGAAAATTCAAACTGTTCCTGGAAACGAATGCTTCAACGTAGGAGAACGAAACTTGGGCATCCAAGTTTGATTGGTGTACTGCTCATTACTTGAAGTTATCATGAAGGTCGGAAGAAAAAATATATGTTGTGATTTCAGGAGACTGTAGTTTTTTGGCAGCCTACCAACGCCTTTCATTGAATTTGTTATTCGCCAGTTTCTGCTTAAGGCTACATCAAGAGGAAACAAACCTTAGAGATAGAACGTAGAACTACTGTATTGTGTCAAGTTTCAAGAAGCTACCACAAACCGTGTTTGATTTAGAGTTCTAACTGCATCTGTCAATATAGGAGAAAACGCAGGGAAACCTAAAAATTCAAACTGTTCCTGTAAACGAATGCTTCAACCTAGGAGAACGAAACTTGGACATCCAAGTTTGATTGGTGTACTGGTCATTACTTGAAAGTATCATGAAGGTCGGAAGAAAAAATATATGTTGTGATTTCAGGAGACTGTAGTTTTTTGGCAGCCTACCAAAGCCTTTCATTGAATGAGTTATTCGCCAGTCTCTGCTTAAGGCTACATCAAGAGGAAACAAACCTTAGAGATAGAACGTAGAACTACTGTATTGTGTCAAGTTTCAAGAGGCTAGCACAAACCGTGTTTGATTTAGAGTTCTAACTGCATCTGTCACTATAGAAGAAAACGCAGTGAAACCTAAAAATTCAAACTCTTCCTGCAAACGAATGCTTCAACCTAGGAGAACGAAACTTGGACATCCAAGTTTGATTGGTGTACTGCTCATTACTTGAAAGTATCATGAAGTTCGGAAGAAAAAATATATGTTGTGATTTCAGGAGATGGTAGTTTTTTGAAAGCTTAACAATGCCTTTCATTGAATGTGTTATTCGCCAGTCTCTGCTTAAGGCTACATCAAGAGGAAACAAACCTTAGAGTTAGAACGTAGACCCTACCTGTATTGTGTCAAGT
>NW_027515477.1:0-78080 GCF_048772815.1 Callospermophilus lateralis
TGATTGGTGTACTGCTCATTACTTGAAAGTATCATGAACGTCGGAAGAAAAAATATATGTTTTGATTTCAGGAGACTGTCGTTTTTTGGCAGCCTACCAACGCCTTTCATTGAATGAGTTATTCGCCAGTCTCTGCTTAAGGCTACATCAAAAGGAAACAAACCTTAGAGATAGAACGTAGAACTACTGTATTGTGTCAAGTTTCAAGAAGCTAGCACAAACCGTGTTTGATTTAGAGTTCTAACTGCATCTGTCAATATAGAAGAAAACGCAGTGAAACCTAAAAATTCAAACTGTTCCTGCAAACGAATGCTTCAACCTAGGAGAACGAAACTTGGACATCCAAGTTTGATTGGTGTACTGCACATTACTTGAAAGTATCATGAAGGTCGGAAGAAAAAATGTATGTTGTGATTTCAGGAGACTGTAGTTTTTTGGCAGCCTACCAACGCCTTTAATGAATGAGTTATTCGCCAGTCTCTGCTTAAGGCTACATCAAGAGGAAACAAACCTTAGAGATAGAACGTAGAACTACAGTATTGTGTCAAGATTCAAGAAGCTAGCACAAACCGTGTTTGATTTAGAGTTCTAACTGCATCTGTCAATATAGGAGAAAACGCAGTGAAACCTGAAAATTCAAACTGTTCCTGCAAACGAATGCTTCAACGTAGGAGAACGAAACTTGGGCATCCAAGTTTGATTGGTGTACTGCTCATTACTTGAAGTTATCATGAAGGTCGGAAGAAAAAATATATGTTGTGATTTCAGGAGACTGTAGTTTTTTGGCAGCCTACCAACGCCTTTCATTGAATGAGTTATTCGCCAGTCTCTGCTTAAGGCTACATCAAGAGGAAACAAACCTTAGAGATAGAACGTAGAACTACTGTATTGTGTCAAGTTTCAAGAAGCTACCACAAACCGTGTTTGATTTAGAGTTCTAACTGCATCTGTCAATATAGGAGAAAACGCAGTGAATCCTAAAAATTCAAACTGTTCCTGCAAACGAATGCTTCAACCTAGGAGAACGAAACTTGGACATCCAAGTTTGATTGGTGTACTGGTCATTACTTGAAAGTATCATGAAGGTCGGAAGAAAAAATATATGTTGTGATTTCAGGAGACTGTAGTTTTTTGGCAGCCTAACAATGCCTTTCATTGAATGAGTTATTCGGGAGTCTCTGCTTAAGGCTACATCAAGAGGAAACAAACCTTAGAGATAGAACATAGAACTTCTTTATTGTGTCAAGTTTCAAGAAGCTACCACAAACCGTGTTTGATTTAGAGTTCGAACTGCATCTGTCAATATAGGAGAAAACAGAGTGAATCCTAAAAATTCAAACTCTTCCTGCAAACGAATGCTTCAACATAGGAGAACGAAACTTGGGCATCCAAGTTCGATTGGTGTACTGCTCATTACTTGAAGTTATCATGAAGGTCGGAAAAAAAATCTATGTTGTTTTCAGGAGACTGTAGTTTTCTGGCAGCCTACCAACGCCTTTCATTGAATGAGTTATTCGCCAGTCTCTGCTTAAGGCTACATCAAGAGGAAAGAAACCTTCGAGTTAGAACGTAGAACTACTGTATTGTGTCATGTTTCAAGAGGCTAGCACAAACCGTGTTTGATTTAGAGTTCTAACTGCATCTGTCACTATAGAAGAAAACGCAGTGAAACCTAGAAATTCAAACTCTTCCTGCAAACGAATGCTTCAACCTAGGAGAACGAAACTTGGACATCCAAGTTTGATTGGTGTACTGCTCATTACTTGAAAGTATCATGAAGTTCGGAAGAAAAAATATATGTAGTGATTTCAGGAGATGGTAGTTTTTTGAAAGCTTAACAATGCCTTTCATTGAATGTGTTATTCGCCAGTCTCTGCTTAAGGCTCCATCAAGAGGAAACAAACCTTAGAAATAGAACGTAGAACTACTGTATTGTGTCAAGTTTCAAGAGGCTAGCAGAAACCGTCTTTGATTTAGAGTTCTAACTGCATCTGTCAATATAGAAGAAACGCAGTGAAACCTAAAAATTCAAACTCTTCCTGCAAACGAATGCTTCAACCTAGGAGAACGAAACTTGGTCATCCAAGTTTGATTGGTGTACTGCTCATTACTTGAAGTTATCATGAAGGTCGGAAGAAAAAATATATGTTGTGATTTCAGGAGACTGTAGTTTTTGGCAGCCTACCAACGCCTTTCATTGAATGAGTTATTCGCCAGTCTCTGGTTAAGGCTACATCAAGAGGAAACAAAACTTAGAGATAGAACGTAGAACTACTGTATTGTGTCAAGTTTCAAGAAGCTACCACAAACCGTGTTTAATTTAGAGTTCTAACTGCATCTGTCAATATAGGAGAAAACGCAGTGAAACCTAAAAATTCAAACTGTTCCTGCAAACGAATGCTTCAACCTAGGAGAACGAAACTTGGGCATCCAAGTTTGATTGGTGTACTGCTCATTACTTGAAGTTATCATGAAGGTCGGATGAAAAAATATACATTGAGATTTCAGGAGATTGTAGTTTTTTGGAAGCTTAACAATGCCTTTCATTGAAAGTGTTATTTGCCAGTCTCTTCTTAAGGCTACATCAAGAGGAAACAAACCTTAGGGATAGAACGTAGAACTACTTTATTGTGTCAAGTTTCAAGAAGCTACCACAAACCGTGTTTGATTTAGAGTTCGAACTGCATCTGTCAATATAGGAGAAAACAGAGTGAAACCTAAAATTCAAACTGTTCCTGCAAACGAATGCTTCAACATAGGAGAACGAAACTTGGGCATCCAAGTTTGATTGTGTACTGCTCATTACTTGAAAGTATCATGAATGTCGGAAGAAAAAATATATGTTTTGATTTCAGGAGACTGTCGTTTTTTGGCAGCCTACCAACGCCTTTCATTGAATGAGTTATTCGCCAGTCTCTGCTTAAGGCTACATCAAGAGGAAACAAACCTTAGAGATAGAACGTAGAACTACTGTATTGTGTCAAGTTTCAAGAAGCTAGCACAAACCGTGTTTGATTTAGAGTTCTAACTGCATCTGTCAATATAGAAGAAAACGCAGTGAAACCTAAAAATTCAAACTGTTCCTGCAAACGAATGCTTCAACCTAGGAGAACGAAACTTGGACATCCAAGTTTGATTGGTGTACTGCACATTACTTGAAAGTATCATGAAGGTCGGAAGAAAAAATGTATGTTGTGATTTCAGGAGACTGTATTTTTTTCGCAGCCTACCAACGCCTTTCATTGAATGAGTTATTCGCCAGTCTCTGCTTAAGGCTACATCAAGAGGAAACAAACCTTAGAGATAGAACGTAGAACTACAGTATTGTGTCAAGATTCAAGAAGCTAGCACAAACCGTGTTTGATTTAGAGTTCTAACTGCATCTGTCAATATAGGAGAAAACGCAGTGAAACCTGAAATTCAAACTGTTCCTGCAAACGAATGCTTCAACGTAGGAGAACGAAACTTGGGCATCCAAGTTTGATTGGTGTACTGCTCATTACTTGAAGTTATCATGAAGGTCGGAAGAAAAAATATATGTTGTGTTTTCAGGAGACTGTAGTTTTTTGGCAGCCTACCAACGCCTTTCATTGAATGAGTTATTCGCCAGTCTCTGCTTAAGGCTACATCAAGAGGAAACAAACCTTAGAGATAGAACGTGGAACTACTGTATTGTGTCAAGTTTCAAGAAGCTACGACAAACCGTGTTTGATTTAGAGTTCTAACTGCATCTGTCAATATAGGAGAAAACGCAGTGAATCCTAAAAATTCAAACTGTTCCTGCAAACGAATGTTTCAACCTAGGAGAACGAAACTTGGACATCCAAGTTTGATTGGTGTACTGGTCATTACTTGAAAGTATCATGAAGGTCGGAAGAAAAAATATATGTTGTGATTTCAGGAGACTGTAGTTTTTTGGCAGCCTAACAATGCCTTTCATTGAATGAGTTATTCGGGATTCTCTGCTTAAGGCTACATCAAGAGGAAACAAACCTTAGAGATAGAACATAGAACTACTTTATTGTGTCAAGTTTCAAGAAGCTACCACAAACCGTGTTTGATTTAGAGTTCGAACTGTATCTGTCAATATAGGAGAAAACAGAGTGAAACGTAAAAATTCAAACTCTTCCTGCAAACGAATGCTTCAACATAGGAGAATGAAACTTGGGCATCCAAGTTTGATTGGTGTACTGCTCATTACTTGAAAGTATCATGAAGGTCGGAAGAAAAAATATATGTTTTGATTTCAGGAGACTGTCGTTTTTTGGCAGCCTACCAACGCCTTTCATTGAATGAGTTATTCGCCAGTCTCTTCTTAAGGCTACATCAAAAGGAAACAAACCTTAGAGTTAGAACGTAGAACTACTGTATTGTGTCAAGTTTCAAGAGGCTAGCACAAACCGTGTTTGATTTAGAGTTCTAACTGCATCTGTCAATATAGAAGAAAACGCAGTGAAACCTAAAAATTCAAACTCTTCCTGCAAACGAATGCTTCAACCTAGGAGAACGAAACCTGGGCATCCAAGTTCGATTGGTGTACTGCTCATTACTTGAAGTTATCATGAAGGTCGGAAAAAAATGTATGTGTTTTAAGGAGACTGTAGTTTTCTGGCAGCCTACCAACGCCTTTCATTGAATGAGTTATACGCCAGTCTCTGCTTAAGGCTACATCAAGAGGAAACAAACCTTCGAGTTAGAACGTAGAACTACTGTATTGTGTCATGTTTCAAGAGGCTAGCACAAACCGTGTTTGATTTAGAGTTCTAACTGCATCTGTCACTATAGAAGAAAACGCAGTGAAACCTAGAAATTCTAACTCTTCCTGCAAACGAATGCTTCAACCTAGGAGAACGAAACTTGGACATCCAAGTTTGATTGGTGTACTGCTCATTACTTGAAAGTATCATGAAGTTCGGAAGAAAAAATATATGTAGTGATTTCAGGAGATGGTAGTTTTTTGAAAGCTTAACAATGCCTTTCATTGAATGTGTTATTCCCCAGTCTCTGCTTAAGGCTACATCAAGAGGAAACAAACCTTAGAAATAGAACGTGGAACTACTTTATTGTGTCAAGTTTCAAGAGGCTAGCACAAACCGTGTTTGATTTAGAGTTCTAACTGCATCTGTCAATATAGAAGAAAACGCAGTGAAACTAAAAATTCAAACTCTTCCTGCAAACGAATGCTTCAACCTAGGAGAACGAAACTTGGGCATCCAAGTTTGATTGGTGTACTGCTCATTACTTGAAGTTATCATGAAGGTCGGAAGAAAAAACATATGTTGTGATTTCAGGAGACTGTAGTTTTTTGGCAGCCTACCAACGCCTTTCATTGAATGAGTTATTCGCCAGTCTCTGCTTAAGGCTACATCAAGAGGAAACAAACCTTAGAGTTAGAACGTAGAACTACTGTACTGTGTCAAGTTTCAAGAGGCTAGCACAAACCGTGTTTGATTTAGAGTTCTAACTGCATCTGTCACTATAGAAGAAAACGCAGTGAAACCTAAAAATTCAAACTTCTCCTGCAAACGAATGCTTCAACCTAGGAGAACGAAACATGGACATCCAAGTTTGATTGGTGTACTGCTCATTACTTGAAGTTATCATGAAGGTCGGAAGAAAAAATATTGTTGTGATTTCAGGAGACTGTAGTTTTTTGGCAGCCTACCAACGCCTTTCATTTAATGAGTTATTCGCCAGTCTCTGCTTAAGGCTACATCAAGAGGAAACAAACCTTAGAGTTAGAACGTAGAACTACTGTATTGTGTCAAGTTTCAAGAGGCTAGCTCAAACCTTGTTTGATTTAGAGTTCTAACTGCATCTGTCACTATAGAAGAAAACGCAGTGAAACCTAAAAATTCAAACTCTTCCTGCAAACGAATGCTTCAACCTAGGAGAACGAAACTTGGACATCCAAGTTTGATTGGTGTACTGCTCATTACTTGAAAGTATCATGAAGTTCGGAAGAAAAAATATATGTTGTGATTTCAGGAGATGTTAGTTTTTTGAAAGCTTAACAATGCCTTTCATTGAATGTGTTATTCGCCAGTCTCTGCTTAAGGCTACATCAAGAGGAAACAAACCTTAGAGTTAGAACGTAGAACTACTGTATTGTGTCAAGTTTCAAGAAGCTACCACAAACCGTGTTTTATTTAGAGTTCTAACTGCATCTGTCAATATAGGAGAAAACGCAGTGAAACCTGAAAATTCAAACTGTTCCTGCAAACGAATGCTTCAACGTAGGAGAACGAAACTTGGACATCCAAGTTTGATTCCTGTACTGCTCATTACTTGAAGTTATCATGAAGGTCGGAAGAAAAAATATATGTTGTGATTTCAGGAGACAGTAGTTTTTTGGCAGCCTACCAACGCCTTTCATTGAATGAGTTATTCGCCAGTCTCTGCTTAAGGCTACATCAAGAGGAAACAAATCTTAGAGATAGAACGTAGAACTACTGTATTGTGTCAAGTTTCAAGAAGCTACCACAACCGTGTTTAATTTAGAGTTCTAACTGTATCTGTCAATATAGGAGAAAACGCAGTGAAACCTAAAAATTCAAACTGTTCCTGCAAAGGAATGCTTCAACCTAGGAGAACGAAACTTGGGCACCCAAGTTTGATTGGTGTACTGCTCATTACTTGAAGTTATCATGAAGGTCGGAAGAAAAAATATATGTTGTGATTTCAGGAGACTGTAGTTTTTTGGCAGCCTAACAATGCCTTTCATTGAATGAGTTATTCGCCAGTCTCTGCTTAAGGCTACATCAAGAGGAAACAAACCTTAGAGATAGAACGTAGAACTACTGTATTGTGTCAAGTTTCAAGAGGCTAGCACAAACCGTGTTTGATTTAGAGTTCTAACTGCATCTGTCAATATAGAAGAAAACGCAGTGAAACCTAAAAATTCAAACTGTTCCTGCAAACGAATGCTTCAACCTAGGAGAACGAAACTTGGACATCCAAGTTTGATTGGTGTACTGCTCATTACTTGAAAGTATCATGAAGTTCGGAAAAAAAAATATATGTTGTGATTTCAGGAGATGGTAGTTTTTTGGAAGCTTAACAATGACTTTCATTGAATGTGTTATTCGCCAGTCTCTGCTTAAGGCTACATCAAGAGGAAACAAACATTAGAGTTAGAACGTAGAACTACTGTATTGTGTCAAGTTTCAAGAGACTAGCACAAACCGTGTTTGATTTAGAGTTCTAACTGCATCTGTCACTATAGAAGAAAACGCAGTGAAACCCAAAAAATTCAAACTCTTCCTGCAAACGAATGCTTCAACCTAGGAGAACGAAACTTGGACATCCAAGTTTGATTGGTGTACTGCTCATTACTTGAAAGTATCATGAAGTTCGGAAGAAAAAATATATGTTGTGATTTCAGGAGATGGTAGTTTTTTGAAAGCTTAACAATGCCTTTCATTGAATGTGTTATTCGCCAGTCTCTGCTTAAGGCTACATCAAGAGGAAACAAACCTTTGAGTTAGAACGTAGAACTACTGTATTGTGTCAAGTTTCAAGAGGCTAGCACAAACCGTGTTTGATTTAGAGTTCTAACTGCATCTGTCACTATAGAAGAAAACACAGTGAAACCTAAAAATTCAAACTCTTCCTTCAAACGAATGCTTCAACCTAGGAGAACGAAACTTGGGCATCCAAGTTTGATTGGTGTACTGCTCATTACTTGAAGTTATCATGAAGGTCGGAAGAAAAAATATATGTTGTGATTTCAGGAGACTGTAGTTTTTTGGCAGCCTACCAACGCCTTTCATTGAATGAGTTATTCGCCAGTCTCTGCTTAAGGCTACATCAAGAGGAAACAAACCTTAGAGTTAGAACGTAGAACTACTGTATTGTGTCAAGTTTCAAGAGGCTAGTACAAACCGTGTTTGATTTAGAGTTCTAACTGCATCTGTCACTATAGAAGAAAACGCAGTGAAACCTAAAAATTCAAACTCTTCCTGCAAACGAATGCTTCAACCTAGGAGAACGAAACTTGGACATCCAAGTTTGATTTGTGTACTGCTCATTACTTGAAAGTATCATGAAGTTCGAAAGAAAAAATATATGTTGTGATTTCAGGAGATGTTAGTTTTTTGAAAGCTTAACAATGCCTTTCATTGAATGTGTTATTCGCCAGACTCTGCTTAAGGCTACATCAAGAGGAAACAAATCTTAGAGTTAGAACGTAGAACTACTGTATTGTGTCAAGTTTCAAGAAGCTACCACAAACCGTGTTTTATTTAGAGTTCTAACTGCATCTGTCAATATAGGAGAAAACGCAGTGAAACCTGAAAATTCAAACTGTTCCTGCAAACGAATGCTTCAACGTAGGAGAACGAAACTTGGGCATCCAAGTTTGATTGGTGTACTGCTCATTACTTGAAGTTATCATGAAGGTCGGAAGAAAAAATATATGTTGTGATTTCAGGAGACTGTAGTTTTTTGGCAGCCTAACAATGCCTTTCATTGAATGAGTTATTCGCCAGTCTCTGCTTAAGGCTACCTCAAAAGGAAACAAACCTTAGAGATAGAAGGTAGAACTACTTTATTGTGTCAAGTTTCATGAAGCTACCACAAACCGTGTTTGATTTAGAGTTCGAACTGCATCTGTCAATATAGGAGAAAACAGAGTGAAACCTAAAAATTCAAACTCTTCCTGCAAACGAATGCTTCAACATAGGAGAACGAAACTTGGGCATCCAAGTTTGATTGGTGTACCGCTCATTACTTGAAAGTATCATGAAGGTCGGAAGAAAAAATATATGTTTTGATTTCAGGAGACTGTCGTTTTTTGGCAGCCTACCAATGCCTTTCATTGAATGAGTTATTCGCCAGTCTCTTCTTAAGGCTACATCAATAGGAAACAAACCTTAGAGTTAGAACGTAGAACTACTGTATTGTGTCAAGTTTCAAGAAGCTAGCACAAACCGTGTTTGATTTAGAGTTCTAACTGCATCTGTCAATATAGAAGAAAACGCAGTGAAACCTAAAAATTCAAACTCTTCCTGCAAACGAATGCTTCAACCTAGGAGAACGAATCCTGGGCATCCAAGCTTGATTGGTGTACTGCTCATTACTTGAAGTTATCATGAAGGTCGGAAAAAAAATCTATGTTGTTTTCAGGAGACTGTAGTTTTCTGGCAGCCTACCAACGCCTTTCATTGAATGAGTTATTCGCCAGTCTCTGTTTTAGGCTACATCAAGAGGAAACAAACCTTCGAGTTAGAACGTAGAACTACTGTATTGTGTCAAGTTTCAAGAGGCTTGCACAAACCGTGTTTGATTTAGAGTTCTAACTGCATCTGTCACTATAGAAGAAAACGCAGTGAAACCTAAAAATTCAAACTCTTCCTGCAAACGAATGCTTCAACCTAGGAGAACGAAACTTGGACATCCAAGTTTGATTGGTGTACTGCTCATTACTTGAAAGTATCATGAAGTTCGGAAGAAAAAATATATGTTGTGATTTCAGGAGATGGTAGTTTTTTGAAAGCTTAACAATGCCTTTCATTGAATGTGTTTTTCGCCAGTCTCTGCTTAAGGCTACATCAAGAGGAAACAAACCTTAGAGTTAGAACGTAGAACTACTGTATTGTGTCAAGTTTCAAGAGGCTAGCACAAACCGTGTTTGATTTAGAGTTCTAACTGCATCTGTCAATATAGAAGAAAACGCAGTGAAACCTAAAAATTCAAACTCTTCCTGCAAACGAATGCTTCAACCTAGGAGAACGAAACTTGGGTATCCAAGTTTGATTGGTGTACTGCTCATTACTTGAAGTTATCATGAAGGTCGGAAGAAAAAATATATGTTGTGATTTCAGGAGACTGTAGTTTTTTGGCAGCCTACCAACGCCTTTCATTGAATGAGTTATTCGCCAGTCTCTGCTTAAGGCTACATCAAGAGGAAACAAATCTTAGAGATAGAACGTAGAACTACTGTATTGTGTCAAGTTTCAAGAAGCTACCACAACCGTGTTTAATTTAGAGTTCTAAGTGTATCTGTCAATATAGGAGAAAACGCAGTGAAACCTAAAAATTCAAACTGTTCCTGCAAAGGAATACTTCAACCTAGGAGCACGAAACTTGGGCACCCAAGTTTGATTGGTGTACTGCTCATTACTTGAAGTTATCATGAAGGTCGGAAGAAAAAATATATGTTGTGATTTCAGGAGACTGTAGTTTTTTGGCAGCCTAACAATGCCTTTCATTGAATGAGTTATTCGCCAGTCTCTGCTTAAGGCTACATCAAGCGGAAACAAACCTTAGAGATAGAACGTAGAACTACTGTATTGTGTCAAGTGTCAAGAAGCTAGCACAAACCGTGTTTGATTTAGAGTTCTAACTGCTTCTGTCAATATAGAAGAAAATGCAGTGAAACCTAAAAATTCAAACTGTTCCTGCAAACGAATGCTTCAACCTAGGAGAACGAAACTTGGACATCCAAGTTTGATTGGTGTACTGCTCATTACTTGAAAGTATCATGAAGTTCGGAAAAAAAAATATATGTTGTGATTTCAGGAGATGGTAGTTTTTTGGAAGCTTAACAATGCCTTTCATTGAATGTGTTATTCGCCAGTCTCTGCTTAAGGCTACATCAAGAGGAAACAAACCTTAGAGTTAGAACGTAGAACTACTGTATTGTGTCAAGTTTCAAGAGGCTAGCACAAACCGTGTTTGATTTAGAGTTCTAACTGCATCTGTCAATATAGAAGAAAACGCAGTGAAACCTAAAAATTCAAACTCTTCCTGCAAACGAATGCTTCAACCTAGGAGAACGAAACGTGGACATCCAAGTTTGATTGGTGTACTGCTCATTATTGAAAGTATCATGAAGTTCGGAAGAAAAAATATATGTTGTGATTTCAGGAGATGGTAGTTTTTCGAAAGCTTAACAATGCCTTTCATTGAATGTGTTATTCGCCAGTCTCTGCTTAAGGCTACATCAAGAGGAAACAAACCTTAGAGATAGAACGTAGAACTACTGTATTGTGTCAAGTTTCAAGAAGCTAGCAAAAACCGTGTTTGATTTAGAGTTCTAACTGCATCTGTCAATATAGAAGAAAACGCAGTGAAACCTAAAAATTCAAACTGTTCCTGCAAACGAATGCTTCAACCTAGGAGAACGAAACTTGGGCATCCAAGTTTGATTGGTGTACTGCTCATTACTTGAAGTTATCATGAAGGTCGGAAGAAAAAATATATGTTGTGATTTCAGGAGACTGTAGTTTTTTGGCAGCCTACCAACGCCTTTCATTGAATGAGTTATTCGCCAGTCTCTGCTTAAGGCTACATCAAGAGGAAACAAACCTTAGAGTTAGAACGTAGAACTACTGTATTGTGTCAAGTTTCAAGAGGCTAGCTCAAACCTTGTTTGATTTAGAGTTCTAACTGCATCTGTCACTATAGAAGAAAACGCAGTGAAACCTAAAAATTCAAACTGTTCCTGCAAAGGAATGCTTCAACATAGGAGATCGAAACTTGGACATCCAAGTTTGATTGGTGTACTGCTCATTACTTGAAAGTATCATGAAGGTCTTAAGAAAAAATATATGTTGTGATTTCAGGAGACTGTAGTTTTTTGACAGCCTACCAACGCCTTTCATTGAATGAGTTATTCGCCAGTCTCTGGTTAAGGCTACATCAAGAGGAAACAAACCTTAGAGATAGAACGTAGAACTACTGTATTGTGTCAAGTTTCAAGAAGCTACCACAAACCGTGTTTAATTTAGAGTTCTAACTGTATCTGTCAATATAGGAGAAAACGCAGTGAAACCTAAAAATTCAAACTGTTCCTGCAAAGGAATGCTTCAACCTAGGAGAACGAAACTTGGGCACCCAAGTTTGATTGGTGTACTGCTCATTACTTGAAGTTATCATGAAGGTCGGAAGAAAAAATATATGTTGTGATTTCAGGAGACTGTAGTTTTTGGCAGCCTAACAATGCCTTTCATTGAATGAGTTATTCGCCAGTCTCTGCTTAAGGCTACATCAAGAGGAAACAAACCTTAGAGATAGAACGTAGAACTACTGTATTGTGTCAAGTTTCAAGAAGCTAGCACAAACCGTGTTTGATTTAGAGTTCTAACTGCATCTGTCAATATAGAAGAAAACGCAGTGAAACCTAAAAATTCAAACTGTTCCTGCAAACGAATGCTTCAACCTAGGAGAACGAAACTTGGACATCCAAGTTTGATTGGTGTACTGCACATTACTTGAAAGTATCATGAAGGTCGGAAGAAAAAATGTATGTTGTGATTTCAGGAGACTGTAGTTTTTTGGCAGCCTACCAACGCCTTTATTGAATGAGTTATTCGCCAGTCTCTGCTTAAGGCTACATCAAGAGGAAACAAACCTTAGAGTTAGAACGTAGAACTACTGTATAGTGTCAAGTTTCAAGAGGCTAGCACAAACCGTGTTTGATTTAGAGTTCTAACTGCATCTGTCAATATAGAAGAAAACGCAGTGAAACCTAAAAATTCAAACTCTTCCTGCAAACGAATGCTTCAACCTAGGAGAACGAAACTTGGGCATCCAAGTTTGATTGGTGTCCTGCTCATTACTTGAAGTTATCATGAAGGTCGGAAGAAAAAATATATGTTGTGATTTCAGGAGACTGTAGTTTTTTGGCAGCCTACCAACGCCTTTCATTGAATGAGTTATTCGCCAGTCTCTGCTTAAGGCTACATCAAGAGGAAACAAACCTTAGAGTTAGAACGTAGAACTACTGTATTGTGTCAAGTTTCAAGAGGCTAGCACAAACCGTGTTTGATTTAGAGTTCTAACTGCATCTGTCACTATAGAAGAAAATGCAGTGAAACCTAAAAATTCAAACTCTTCCTGCAAACAAATGCTTCAACCTAGGAGAACGAAACTTGGACATCCAAGTTTGATTGGTGCACTGCTCATTACTTGAAAGTATCATGAAGTTCGGAAGAAAAAATATATGTTGTGATTTCAGGAGATGTTAGTTTTTTGAAAGCTTAACAATGCCTTTCATTGAATGTGTTATTCACCAGTCTCTGCTTAAGGCTACATCAAGAGGAAACAAATCTTAGAGTTAGAACGTAGAGCTACTGTATTGTGTCAAGTTTCAAGAAGCTACCACAAACCGTGTTTTATTTAGAGTTCTAACTGCATCTGTCAATATAGGAGAAAACGCAGTGAAACCTGAAAATTCAAACTGTTTCTGCAAACGTATGCTTCAACGTAGGAGAACGAAACTTGGGCATCCAAGTTTGATTGGTGTACTGCTCATTACTTGAAGTTATCATGAAGGTCGGAAGAAAAAATATATGTTGTGATTTCAGGAGACTGTAGTTTTTTGGCAGCCTAACAATGCCTTTCATTGAATGAGTTATTCGCCAGTCTCTGCTTAAGGCTACATCAAGAGTAAACAAACCTTAGAGATAGAACGTAGAACTACTGTATTGTGTCAAGTTTCAAGAAGCTACCACAAACCGTGTTTAATTTAGAGTTCTAACTGTATCTGTCAATATAGGAGAAAACGCAGTGAAACCTAAAAATTCAAACTGTTCCTGCAAAGGAATGCTTCAACCTAGGAGAACGAAACTTGGGCACCCAAGTTTGATTGGTGTACTGCTCATTACTTGAAGTTATCATGAAGGTCGGAAGAAAAAATATATGTTGTGATTTCAGGAGACTGTAGTTTTTGGCAGCCTAACAATGCCTTTCATTGAATGAGTTATTCGCCAGTCTCTGCTTAAGGCTACATCAAGAGGAAACAAACCTTAGAGACAGAACGTAGAACTACTGTATTGTGTCAAGTTTCAAGAAGCTAGCACAAACCGTGTTTGATTTAGAGTTCTAACTGCATCTGTCAATATAGAAGAAAACGCAGTGAAACCTAAAAATTCAAACTGTTCCTGCAAACGAATGCTTCAACCTAGGAGAACGAAACGTGGACATCCAAGTTTGATTGGTGTACTGCTCATTACTTGAAAGTATCATGAAGTTCGGAAGAAAAAATATATGTTGTGATTTCAGGAGATTTTAGTTTTTTGGAAGCTTAACAATGCCTTTCATTGAATGTGTTATTCGCCAGTCTCTGCTTAAGGCTACATCAAGAGGAAACAAACCTTAGAGTTAGAACGTAGAACTACTGTATTGTGTCAAGTTTCAAGAGGCTAGCACAAACCGTGTTTGATTTAGAGTTCTAACTGCATCTGTCAATATAGAAGAAAACGCAGTGAAACCTAAAAATTCAAACTCTTCCTGCAAACGAATGCTTCAACCTAGGAGAACGAAACGTGGACATCCAAGTTTGATTGGTGTACTGCTCATTACTTGAAAGTATCATGAAGTTCGGAAGAAAAAATATATGTTGTGATTTCAGGAGATGGTAGTTTTTTGGAAGCTTAACAATGCCTTTCATTGAATGTGTTATTCGCCAGTCTCTGCTTAAGGCTACATCAAGAGGAAACAAACCTTAGAGTTAGAACGTAGAACTACTGTATAGTGTCAAGTTTCAAGAGGCTAGCACAAACCGTGTTTGATTTAGAGTTCTAACTGCATCTGTCAATATAGAAGAAAACGCAGTGAAAAATAAAAATTCAAACTCTTCCTGCAAACGAATGCTTCAACCTAGGAGAACGAAACTTGGGCATCCAAGTTTGATTGGTGTCCTGCTCATTACTTGAAGTTATCATGAAGGTCGGAAGAAAAAATATATGTTGTGATTTCAGGAGACTGTAGTTTTTTGGCAGCCTACCAACGCCTTTCATTGAATGAGTTATTCGCCAGTCTCTGCTTACGGCTACATCAAGAGGAAACAAACCTTAGAGTTAGAACGTAGAACTACTGTATTGTGTCAAGTTTCAAGAGGCTAGCACAAACCGTGTTTGATTTAGAGTTCTAACTGCATCTGTCACTATAGAAGAAAACGCAGTGAAACCTAAAAATTCAAACTCTTCCTGCAAACAAATGCTTCAACCTAGGAGAACGAAACTTGGACATCCAAGTTTGATTGGTGTACTGCTCATTACTTGAAAGTATCATGAAGTTCGGAAGAAAAAATATATGTTGTGATTTCAGGAGATGTTAGTTTTTTGAAAGCTTAACAATGCCTTTCATTGAATGTGTTATTCGCCAGTCTCTGCTTAAGGCTACATCAAGAGGAAACAAATCTTAGAGTTAGAACGTAGAGCTACTGTATTGTGTCAAGTTTCAAGAAGCTACCACAAACCGTGTTTTATTTAGAGTTCTAACTGCATCTGTCAATATAGGAGAAAACGCAGTGAAACCTGAAAATTCAAACTGTTTCTGCAAACGAATGCTTCAACGTAGGAGAACGAAACTTGGGCATCCAAGTTTGATTGGTGTACTGCTCATTACTTGAAGTTATCATGAAGGTCGGAAGAAAAAATATATGTTGTGATTTCAGGAGACTGTAGTTTTTTGGCAGCCTAACAATGCCTTTCATTGAATGAGTTATTCGCCAGTCTCTGCTTAAGGCTACATCAAGAGGAAACAAACCTTAGAGATAGAACGTAGAACTACTGTATTGTGTCAAGTTTCAAGAAGCTACCACAAACCGTGTTTAATTTAGAGTTCTAACTGTATCTGTCAATATAGGAGAAAACGCAGTGAAACCTAAAAATTCAAACTGTTCCTGCAAAGGAATGCTTCAACCTAGGAGAACGAAACTTGGGCACCCAAGTTTGATTGGTGTACTGCTCATTACTTGAAGTTATCATGAAGGTCGGAAGAAAAAATATATGTTGTGATTTCAGGAGACTGTAGTTTTTGGCAGCCTAACAATGCCTTTCATTGAATGAGTTATTCGCCAGTCTCTGCTTAAGGCTACATCAAGAGGAAACAAACCTTAGAGACAGAACGTAGAACTACTGTATTGTGTCAAGTTTCAAGAAGCTAGCACAAACCGTGTTTGATTTAGAGTTCTAACTGCATCTGTCAATATAGAAGAAAACGCAGTGAAACCTATAAATTCAAACTGTTCCTGCAAACGAATGCTTCAACCTAGGAGAACGAAACTTGGACATCCAAGTTTGATTGGTGTACTGCACATTACTTGAAAGTATCATGAAGGTCGGAAGAAAAAATGTATGTTGTGATTTCAGGAGACTGTAGTTTTTTGGCAGCCTACCAACGCCTTTATTGAATGAGTTATTCGCCAGTCTCTGCTTAAGGCTACATCAAGAGGAAACAAACCTTAGAGATAGAACGTAGAACTACTGTATTATGTCAAGTTTCAAGAAGCTAGCAGAAACCGTGTTTGATTTAGAGTTCTAACTGCATCTGTCAATATAGAAGAAAACGCAGTGAAACCTAAAAATTCAAACTGTTCCTGCAAACGATTGCTTCAACCTAGGAGAACGAAACTTGGGCATCCAAGTTTGATTGGTGTACTGCTCATTACTTGAAAGTATCATGAAGTTCGGAAGAAAAAATATATGTTGTGATTTCAGGAGATGGTAATTTTTTGGAAGCTTAACAATGCCTTTCATTGAATGTGTTATTCGCCAGTCTCTGCTTAAGGCTACATCAAGAGGAAACAAACCTTAGAGTTAGAACGTAGAACTACTGTATTGTGTCAAGTTTCAAGAGGCTAGCAAAAACCGTGTTTGATTTAGAGTTCTAACTGCATCTGTCAATATAGAAGAAAACGCAGTGAAACCTAAAAATTCAAACTGTTCCTGCAAACGAATGCTTCAACCTAGGAGAACGAAACTTGGGCATCCAAGTTTGATTGGTGTACTGCTCATTACTTGAAGTTATCATGAAGGTCGGAAGAAAAAATATATGTTGTGATTTCAGGAGACTGTAGTTTTTTGGCAGCCTACCAACGCCTTTCATTGAATGAGTTATTCGCCAGTCTCTGCTTAAGGCTACATCAAGAGGAAACAAACCTTAGAGTTAGAACGTAGAACTACTGTATTGTGTCAAGTTTCAAGAGGCTAGCTCAAACCTTGTTTGATTTAGAGTTCTAACTGCATCTGTCACTATAGAAGAAAACGCAGTGAAACCTAAAAATTCAAACTCTTTCTGCAAACGAATGCTTCAACCTAGGAGAACGAAACTTGGACATCCAAGTTTGATTGGTGTACTGCTCATTACTTGAAAGTATCATGAAGTTCGGAAGAAAAAATATATGTTGTGATTTCAGGAGATGTTAGTTTTTTGAAAGCTTAACAATGCCTTTCATTGAATGTGTTATTCGCCAGTCTCTGCTTAAGCCTACATCAAGAGGAAACAAACCTTAGAGTTAGAACGTAGAACTACTGTATTGTGTCAAGTTTCAAGAAGCTACCACAAACCGTGTTTTATTTAGAGTTCTAACTGCATCTGTCAATATAGGAGAAAACGCAGTGAAACCTGAAAATTCAAACTGTTCCTGCAAACGAATGCTTCAACGTAGGAGAACGAAACTTGGGCATCCAAGTTTGATTGGTGTACTGCTCATTACTTGAAGTTATCATGAAGGTCGGAAGAAAAAATATATGTTGTGATTTCAGGAGACTGTAGTTTTTTGGCAGCCTACCAACTCCTTTCATTGAATGAGTTATTCGCCAGTCTCTGCTTAAGGCTACATCAAGAGGAAACAAACCTTAGAGATAGAACGTAGAACTACTGTATTGTGTCAAGTTTCAAGAGGCTAGCTCAAACCTTGTTTGATTTAGAGTTCTAACTGCATCTGTCACTATAGAAGAAAACGCAGTGAAACCTAAAAATTCAAACTCTTCCTGCAAATGAATGCTTCAACCTAAGAGAACGAAACTTGGACATCCAAGTTTGATTGGTGTACTGCACATTACATGAAAGTATCATGAAGGTCGGAAAAAAAATGTATGTTGTGATTTCAGGAGACTGTAGTTTTTTGGCAGCCTACCAACGCCTTTATTGAATGAGTTATTCGCCAGTCTCTGCTTAAGGCTACATCAAGAGGAAACAAACCTTAGAGATAGAACGTAGAACTACTGTATTGTGTCAAGTTTCAAGAAGCTAGCAGAAACCGTGTTTGATTTAGAGTTCTAACTGCATCTGTCAATATAGAAGAAAACGCATTGAAACCTAAAAATTCAAACTGTTCCTGCAAACGAATGCTTCAACCTAGGAGAACGAAACTTGGACATCCAAGTTTGATTGGTGTACTGCTCATTACTTGAAAGTATCATGAAGTTCGGAAGAAAAAATATATGTTGTGATTTCAGGAGATGGTAGTTTTTTGGAAGCTTAACAATGCCTTTCATTGAATGTGTTATTCGCCAGTCTCTGCTTAAGGCTACATCAAGAGGAAACAAACCTTAGAGTTAGAACGTAGAACTACTGTATTGTGTCAAGTTTCAAGAGGCTAGAAAAAACCGTGTTTGATTTAGAGTTCTAACTGCATCTGTCAATATAGAAGAAAACGCAGTGAAACCTAAAAATTCAAACTGTTCCTGCAAACGAATGCTTCAACCTAGGAGAACGAAACTTGGGCATCCAAGTTTGATTGGTGTACTGCTCATTACTTGAAGTTATCATGAAGGTCGGAAGAAAAAATATATGTTGTGATTTCAGGAGACTGTAGTTTTTTGGCAGCCTACCAACGCCTTTCATTGAATGAGTTATTCGCCAGTCTCTGCTTAAGGCTACATCAAGAGGAAACAAACCTTAGAGTTAGAACGTAGAACTACTGTATTGTGTCAAGTTTCAAGAGGCTAGCTCAAACCTTGTTTGATTTAGAGTTCTAACTGCATCTGTCACTATAGAAGAAAACGCAGTGAAACCTAAAAATTCAAACTCTTTCTGCAAACGAATGCTTCAACCTAGGAGAACGAAACTTGGACATCCAAGTTTGATTGGTGTACTTCTCATTACTTGAAAGTATCATGAAGTTCGGAAGAAAAAATATATGTTGTGATTTCAGGAGATGTTAGTTTTTTGAAAGCTTAACAATGCCTTTCATTGAATGTGTTATTCGCCAGTCTCTGCTTAAGCTACATCAAGAGGAAACAAACCTTAGAGTTAGAACGTAGAACTACTGTATTGTGTCAAGTTTCAAGAAGCTACCACAAACCGTGTTTTATTTAGAGTTCTAACTGCATCTGTCAATATAGGAGAAAACGCAGTGAAACCTGAAAATTCAAACTGTTCCTGCAAACGAATGCTTCAACGTAGGAGAACGAAACTTGGGCATCCAAGTTTGATTGGTGTACTGCTCATTACTTGAAGTTATCATGAAGGTCGGAAGAAAAAATATATGTTGTGATTTCAGGAGACTGTAGTTTTTTGGCAGCCTACCAACTCCTTTCATTGAATGAGTTATTCGCCAGTCTCTGCTTAAGGCTACATCAAGAGGAAACAAACCTTAGAGATAGAACGTAGAACTACTGTATTGTGTCAAGTTTCAAGAGGCTAGCTCAAACCTTGTTTGATTTAGAGTTCTAACTGCATCTGTCACTATAGAAGAAAACGCAGTGAAACCTAAAAATTCAAACTCTTCCTGCAAACGAATGCTTCAACCTAAGAGAACGAAACTTGGACATCCAAGTTTGATTGGTGTACTGCTCATTACTTGAAAGTATCATGAAGTTCGGAAGAAAAAATATATGTTGTGATTTCAGGAGATGGTAGTTTTTTGAAAGCTTAACAATGCCTTTCATTGAATGTGTTATTCGCCAGTCTCTGCTTAAGGCTACATCAAGAGGAAACAAACCTTAGAAATAGAACGTAGAACTACTGTATTGTGTCAAGTTTCAAGAGGCTAGCACAACCGTGTTTGATTTAGAGTTCTAACTGCATCTGTCAATATAGGAGAAAACGCAGTGAAACCTAAAAATTCAAACTGTTCCTGCAAAGGAATGCTTCAACCTAGGAGAACGAAACTTGGGCACCCACGTTTGATTGGTGTACTGCTCATTACTTGAAGTTATCATGAAGGTCGGAAGAAAAAATATATGTTGTGATTTCAGGAGACTGTAGTTTTTTGGCAGCCTAACAATGCCTTTCATTGAATGAGTTATTTGCCAGTCTCTGCTTAAGGCTACATCAAGAGGAAACAAACCTTAGAGATAGAACGTAGAACTACTGTATTGTGTCAAGTTTCAAGAAGCTAGCACAAACCTTGTTTGATTTAGAGTTCTAACTGCATCTGTCACTATAGAAGAAAACGCAGTGAAACCTAAAAATTCAAACTGTTCCTGCAAACGAATGCTTCAACCTAGGAGAATGAAACTTGGACATCCAAGTTTGATTGGTGTACTGCTCATTACTTGAAAGAATCATGAAGTTCGGAAAAAAAAATATATGTTGTGATTTCAGGAGATGGTAGTTTTTTGGAAGCTCAACAATGACTTTCCTTGAATGTGTTATTCGCCAGTCTCTGCTTAAGGCTACATCAAGAGGAAACAAACCTTAGAGTTAGAACGTAGAACTGCTGTATTGTGTCAAGTTTCAAGAGACTAGCACAAACCGTGTTTGATTTAGAGTTCTAACTGCATCTGTCACTATAGAAGAAAACGCAGTGAAACCTAAAAATTCAAACTCTTCCTGCAAACGAATGCTTCAACCTAGGAGAACGAAATTTGGGCATCCAAGTTTGATTGGTGTACTGCTCATTACTTGAAGTTATCATGAAGGTCGGAAGAAAAAATATATGTTGTGATTTCAGGAGACTGTAGTTTTTTGGCAGCCTACCAACGCCTTTCATTGAATGAGTTATTCGCCAGTCTCTGCTTAAGGCTACATCAAGAGGAAACAAACCTTAGAGTTAGAACGTAGAACTACTGTATTGTGTCAAGTTTCAAGAGGCTAGCTCAAACCTTGTTTGATTTAGAGTTCTAACTGCATCTGTCACTATAGAAGAAAACGCAGTGAAACCTAAAAATTCAAACTCTTCCTGCAAACGAATGCTTCAACCTAGGAGAACGAAACTTGGACATCCAAGTTTGATTGGTGTACTGCTCATTACTTGAAAGTATCATGAAGTTCGGAAGAAAAATATATGTTGTGATTTCAGGAGATGTTAGTTTTTTGAAAGCTTAACAATGCCTTTCATTGAATGTGTTATTCGCCAGTCTCTGCTTAAGGCTACATCAAGAGGAAACAAACCTTAGAGTTAGAACGTAGAACTACTGTATTGTGTCAAGTTTCAAGAAGCTACCACAAACCGTGTTTTATTTAGAGTTCTAAGTGCATCTGTCAATATAGGAGAAAACGCAGTGAAACCTGAAAATTCAAACTGTTCCTGCAAACAAATACTTCAACGTAGGAGAACGAAACTTGGGCATCCAAGTTTGATTGGTGTACTGCTCATTACTTGAAGTTATCATGAAGGTCGGAAGAAAAAATATATGTTGTGATTTCAGCAGACTGTAGTTTTTTGGCAGCCTAACAATGCCTTTCATTGAATGAGTTATTCGCCAGTCTCTGCTTAAGGCTACATCAAGCGGAAACATACCTTAGAGATAGAACGTAGAACTACTGTATTGTTTCAAGTGTCAAGAAGCTAGCACAAACCGTGTTTGATTTAGAGTTCTAACTGCTTCTGTCAATATAGAAGAAAATGCAGTGAAACCTAAAAATTCAAACTGTTCCTGCAAACGAATGCTTCAACCTAGGAGAACGAAACTTGGACATCCAAGTTTGATTGGTGTACTGCTCATTACTTGAAAGTATCATGAAGTTCGGAAAAAAAAAATATATGTTGTGATTTCAGGAGATGGTAGTTTTTTGGAAGCTTAACAATGCCTTTCATTGAATGTGTTATTCGCCAGTCTCTGCTTAAGGCTACATCAAGAGGAAACAAACCTTAGAGTTAGAACGTAGAACTACTGTATAGTGTCAAGTTTCAAGAGGCTAGCACAAACCGTGTTTGATTTAGAGTTCTAACTGCATCTGTCAATATAGAAGAAAACGCAGTGAAACCTAAAAATTCAAACTGTTCCTGCAAACGAATGCTTCAACCTAGGAGAACGAAACTTGGGCATCCAAGTTTGATTGGAGTCCTGCTCATTACTTGAAGTTATCATGAAGGTCGGAAGAAAAAATATATGTTGTGATTTCAGGAGACTGTAGTTTTTTGGCAGCCTACCAACGCCTTTCATTGAATGAGTTATTCGCCAGTCTCTGCTTAAGGCTACATCAAGAGGAAACAAACCTTAGAGTTAGAACGTAGAACTACTGTATTGTGTCATTTTTCAAGAGGCTAGCACAAACCGTGTTTGATTTAGAGTTCTAACTGCATCTGTCACTATAGAAGAAAACGCAGTGAAACCTAAAAATTCAAACTCTTCCTGCAAACGAATGCTTCAACCTAGGAGAACGAAACTTGGACATCCAAGTTTGATTGGTGTACTGCTCATTACTTGAAAGTATCATGAAGGTCGGAAGAAAAAATATATGTTGTGATTTCAGGAGACTGTAGTTTTTTGACAGCCTACCAACGCCTTTCATTGAATGAGTTATTCGCCAGTCTCTGGTTAAGGCTACATCAAGAGGAAACAAACCTTAGAGATAGAACGTAGAACTACTGTATTGTGACAAGTTTCAAGAAGCTACCACAAACCGTGTTTAATTTAGAGTTCTAACTGCATCTGTCAATATAGGAGAAAACGCAGTGAAACCTAAAAATTCAAACTGTTCCTGCAAACGAATGCTTCAACCTAGGAGAACGAAACTTGGGCATCCAAGTTTGATTGGTGTACTGCTCATTACTTGAAGTTATCATGAAGGTCGGATGAAAAAATATACATTGAGATTTCAGGAGATGGTAGTTTTTTGGAAGCTTAACAATGCCTTTCATTGAAAGTGTTATTCGCCAGTCTCTGCTTAAGGCTACATCAAGAGGAAACAAACCTTAGGGATAGAACGTAGAACTACTTTATTGTGTCAAGTTTCAAGAAGCTAGCACAAACCGTGTTTGATTTAGAGTTCTAACTGCATCTGTCAATATAGGAGAAAACAGAGTGAAACCTAAAAATTCAAACTGTTCCTGCAAACGAATGCTTCAACATAGGAGAACGAAACTTGGGCATCCAAGTTTGATTGGTGTACTGCTCATTACTTGAAAGTATCATGAACGTCGGAAGAAAAAATATATGTTTTGATTTCAGGAGACTGTCGTTTTTTGGCAGCCTACCAATGCCTTTCATTGAATGAGTTATTCGCCAGTCTCTGCTTAAGGCTACATCAAGAGGAAACAAACCTTAGAGATAGAACGTAGAACTACTGTATTGTGTCAAGTTTCAAGAAGCTACCACAAACCGTGTTTAATTTAGAGTTCTAACTGTATCTGTCAATATAGGAGAAAACGCAGTGAAACCTAAAAATTCAAACTGTTCCTGCAAAGGAATGCTTCAACCTAGGAGAACGAAACTTGGGCACCCAAGTTTGATTGGTGTACTGCTCATTACTTGAAGTTATCATGAAGGTCGGAAGAAAAAATATATGTTGTGATTTCAGGAGACTGTAGTTTTTGGCAGCCTAACAATGCCTTTCATTGAATGAGTTATTCGCCAGTCTCTGCTTAAGGCTACATCAAGAGGAAACAAACCTTAGAGTTAGAACGTAGAACTACTGTATTGTGTCAAGTTTCAAGAAGCTACCACAAACCGTGTTTTATTTAGAGTTCTAACTGCATCTGTCAATATAGGAGAAAACGCAGTGAAACCTGAAATTTCAAACTGTTCCTGCAAACGAATGCTTCAACGTAGGAGAACGAAACTTGGGCATCCAAGTTTGATTGGTGTACTGCTCATTACTTGAAGTTATCATGAAGGTCGAAGAAAAAATATATGTTGTGATTTCACTAGATGGTAGTTTTTTGGAAGCTTAACAATGACTTTCTTTGAATGTGTTATTCGCCAGTCTCTGCTTAAGGCTACATCAAGAGGAAACAAACCTTAGAGTTAGAACGTAGAACTACTGTATTGTGTCAAGTTTCAAGAGACTAGCACAAACCGTGTTTGATTTAGAGTTCTAACTGCATCTGTCACTATAGAAGAAAACGCCATGAAACCTAAAAATTCAAACTCTTCCTGCAAACGAATGCTTCAACCTAGGAGAACGAAACTTGGACATCCAAGTTTGATTGGTGTACTGCTCATTACTTGAAAGTATCATGAAGTTCGGAAGAAAAAATATATGTTGTGATTTCAGGAGATGTTAGTTTTTTGAAAGCTTAACAATGCCTTTCATTGAATGAGTTATTCGCCAGTCTCTGCTTAAGGCTACATCAAGAGGAAACAAACCTTAGAGATAGAACGTAGAACTACTGTATTGTGTCAAGTTTCAAGAAGCTAGCACAAACCGTGTTTGATTTAGAGTTCTAACTGCATCTGTCAATATAGAAGAAAACGCAGTGAAACCTAAAAATTCAAACTGTTCCTGCAAACGAATGCTTCAACCTAGGAGAACGAAACTTGGACATCCAAGTTTGATTGGTGTACTGCTCATTACTTGAAAGTATCATGAAGTTCGGAAAAAAAAATATATGTTGTGATTTCAGGAGATGGTAGTTTTTTGGAAGCTTAACAATGACTTTCCTTGAATGTGTTATTCGCCAGTCTCTGCTTAAGGCTACATCAAGAGGAAACAAACCTTAGAGTTAGAACGTAGAACTACTGTATTGTGTCAAGTTTCAAGAGACTAGCACAAACCGTGTTTGATTTAGAGTTCTAACTGCATCTGTCACTATAGAAGAAAACGCAGTGAAACCTAAAAATTCAAACTCTTCCTGCAAACGAATGCTTCAACCTAGGAGAACGAAACTTGGACATCCAAGTTTGATTGGTGTACTGCTCATTACTTGAAAGTATCATGAAGTTCGGAAGAAAAAATATATGTTGTGATTTCAGGAGATAGTAGTTTTTTGAAAGCTTAACAATGCCTTTCATTGAATGTGTTATTCGCCAGTCTCTGCTTAAGGCTACATCAAGAGGAAACAAACCTTAGAGTTAGAACGTAGAACTACTGTATTGTGTCAAGTTTCAAGAAGCTACCACAAACCGTGTTTGATTTAGAGTTCTAACTGCATCTGTCAATATAGGAGAAAACGCAGGCTACATCAAGAGGAAACAAACCTTAGAGTTAGAACGTAGAACTCCTGTATTGTGTCAAGTTTCAAGAGGCTAGCTCAAACCTTGTTTGATTTAGAGTTCTAACTGCATCTGTCACTATAGAAGAAAACGCAGTGAAACCTAAAAATTCAAACTCTTCCTGCAAACGAATGCTTCAACCTAGGAGAACGAAACTTGGATATCCAAGTTTGATTGGTGTACTGCTCATTACTTGAAAGTATCATGAAGTTCGGAAGAAAAAATATATGTTGTGATTTCAGGAGATGTTTGTTTTTTGAAAGCTTAACAATGCCTTTCATTGAATGTGTTATTCGCCAGTCTCTGTTTAAGGCTACATCAAGAGGAAACAAACCTTAGAGTTAGAACGTAGAACTACTGTATTGTGTCAAGTTTCAAGAAGCTACCACAAACCGTGTTTTATTTAGAGTTCTAACTGCATCTGTCAATATAGGATTAAACGCAGTGAAACCTGAAAATTCAAACTGTTCCTGCAAACGAATGCTTCAACGTAGGAGAACGAAACTTGGGCATCCAAGTTTGATTGGTGTACTGCTCATTACTTGAAGTTATCATGAAGGTCGGAAGAAAAAATATATGTTGTGATTTCAGGAGACTGTAGTTTTTTGGCAGCCTAACAATGCCTTTCATTGAATGAGTTACTCGCCAGTCTCTGCTTAAGGCTACATCAAAAGGAAACAAACCTTAGAGATAGAACGTAGAACTACTGTATTGTGTCAAGTTTCAAGAAGCTAGCACAAACCGTGTTTGATTTAGAGTTCTAACTGCATCTGTCAATATAGAAGAAAACGCAGTGAAACCTAAAAATTCAAACTGTTCCTGCAAACGAATGCTTCAACATAGGAGATCGAAACTTGGACATCCAAGTTTGATTGGTGTAGTGCTCATTACTTGAAAGTATCATGAAGGTCGGAAGAAAAAATATATGTTGTGATTTCAGGAGACTGTAGTTTTTTGGCAGCCTACCAACGCCTTTCATTGAATGAGTTATTCGCCAGTCTCTGGTTAAGGCTACATCAAGAGGAAACAAACCTTAGAGATAGAACGTAGAACTACTGTATTGTGTCAAGTTTCAAGAAGCTACCACAAACCGTGTTTAATTTAGAGTTCTAACTGCATCTGTCAATATAGTAGAAAACGCAGTGAAACCTAAAAATTCAAACTCTTCCTGCAAACGAATGCTTCAACCTAGGAGAACGAAACTTGGGCATCCAAGTTTGATTGGTGTACTGCTCATTACTTGAAAGTATCATGAACGTCGGAAGAAAAAATATATGTTTTGATTTCAGGAGACTGTCGTTTTTTGGCAGCCTACCAACGCCTTTCATTGAATGAGTTATTCGCCAGTCTCTGCTTAAGGCTACATCAAGAGGAAACAAACCTTAGAGATAGAACGTAGAACTACTGTATTGTGTCAAGCTTCAAGAAGCTAGCACAAACCGTGTTTGATTTAGAGTTCTAACTGCATCTGTCAATATAGAAGAAAACGCAGTGAAACCTAAAAATTCAAACTGTTCCTGCAAACGAACGCTTCAACCTAGGAGAATGAAACTTGGACATCCAAGTTTGATTGGTGTACTGCACATTACTTGAAAGTATCATGAAGGTCGGAAGAAAAAATGTATGTTGTGATTTCAGGAGACTGTATTTTTTTCGCAGCCTACCAACGCCTTTCATTGAATGAGTTATTCGCCAGTCTCTGCTTAAGGCTACATCAAGAGGAAACAAACCTTAGAGATAGAACGTAGAACTACTGTATTGTGTCAAGTTTCAAGAAGCTAGCACAAACCGTGTTTGATTTAGAGTTCTAACTGCATCTGTCAATATAGAAGAAAACGCAGTGAAACCTAAAAATTCAAACTGTTCCTGCAAACGAATGCTTCAACCTAGGAGAACTAAACTTGGACATCCAAGTTTGATTGGTGTACTGCTCATTACTTTAAAGTATCATGAAGTTCGGAAAAAAAAATTATATGTTGTGATTTCAGGAGATGGTAGTTTTTTGGAAGCTTAACAATGACTTTCCTTGAATGTGTTATTCGCCAGTCTCTGCTTAAGGCTACATCAAGAGGAAACAAACCTTAGAGTTAGAACGTAGAACTACTGTATTGTGTCAAGTTTCAAGAGACTAGCACAAACCGTGTTTGATTTAGAGTTCTAACTGCATCTGTCACTATAGAAGAAAACGCAGTGAAACCTAAAAATTCAAACTCTTCCTGCAAACGAATGCTTCAACCTAGGAGAACGAAACTTGGACATCCAAGTTTGATTGGTGTACTGCTCATTACTTGAAAGTATCATGAAGTTCGGAAGAAAAAATATATGTTGTGATTTCAGGAGATAGTAGTTTTTTGAAAGCTTAACAATGCCTTTCATTGAATGTGTTATTCGCCAGTCTCTGCTTAAGGATACATCAAGAGGAAACAAACCTTAGAGTTAGAACGTAGAACTACTGTATTGTGTCAAGTTTCAAGAAGCTACCACAAACCGTGTTTGATTTAGAGTTCTAACTGCATCTGTCAATATAGGAGAAAACGCAGTGAAACCTGAAAATTCAAACTGTTCCTGCAAACGAATGCTTCAACGTAGGAGAACGAAACTTGGGCATCCAAGTTTGATTGGTGTACTGCTCATTACTTGAAGTTATCATGAAGGTCGGAAGAAAAAATATATGTTGTGATTTCAGGAGACTGTAGTTTTTTGGCAGCCTACCAATGCCTTTCATTGAATGAGTTACTCGATAGTCTCTGCTTAAGGCTACTTCAAGAGGAAACAAACCTTAGAGATAGAACGTAGAACTACTTTATTGTGTCAAGTTTCAAGAAGCTACCACAAACCGTGTTCGATTTAGAGTTCGAACTGCATCTGTCAATATAGGAGAAAACAGAGTGAAACCTAAAAATTCAAACTCTTCCTTCAAACGAATGCTTCAACATAGAAGAACGAAACTTGGGCATCCAAGTTTGATTGGTGTACTGCTCATTACTTGAAAGTATCATGAACGTCGGAAGAAAAAATATATGTTTTGATTTCAGGAGACTGTCGTTTTTTGGCAGCCTACCAACGCCTTTCATTGAATGAGTTATTCGCCAGTCTCTGCTTAAGGCTACATCAAGAGGAAACAAACCTTAGAGATAGAACGTAGAACTACTGTATTGTGTCAAGTTTCAAGAAGCTACCACAAACCGTGTTTAATTTAGAGTTCTAACTGTATCTGTCAATATAGGAGAAAACGCAGTGAAACCTAAAAATTCAAACTGTTCCTGCAAAGGAATGCTTCAACCTAGGAGAACGAAACTTGGGCACCCAAGTTTGATTGGTGTACTGCTCATTACTTGAAGTTATCATGAAGGTCGGAAGAAAAAATATATGTTGTGATTTCAGGAGACTGTAGTTTTTTGGCAGCCTAACAATGCCTTTCATTGAATGAGATATTCGCCAGTCTCTGCTTAAGGCTACATCAAGAGGAAACAAACCTTAGAGATAGAATGTAGAACTACTGTATTGTGTCAAGTTTCAAGAAGCTAGCACAAACCGTGTTTGATTTAGAGTTCTAACTGCATCTGTCAATATAGAAGAAAACGCAGTGAAACCTAAAAATTCAAACTGTTCCTGCAAACGAATGCTTCAATCTAGGAGAACGAAACTTGGACATCCAAGTTTGATTGGTGTACTGCACATTACTTGAAAGTATCATGAAGGTCGGAAGAAAAAATGTATGTTGTGATTTCAGGAGACTGTAGTTTTTTGGCAGCCTACCAACGCCTTTCATTGAATGAGTTATTCGCCAGTCTCTGCTTAAGGCTACATCAAGAGGAAACAAACCTTAGAGTTAGAACGTAGAACTACTGTATTGTGTCAAGTTTCAAGAGGCTAGCTCAAACCTTGTTTGATTTAGAGTTCTAACTGCATCTGTCACTATAGAAGAAAACGCAGTGAAACCTAAAAATTCAAACTCTTCCTGCAAACGAATGCTTCAACCTAGGAGAACGAAACTTGGACATCCAAGTTTGATTGGTGCACTGCTCATTACTTGAAAGTATCATGAAGTTCGGAAGAAAAAATATATGTTGTGATTTCAGGAGATGTTAGTTTTTTGAAAGCTTAACAATGCCTTTCATTGAATGTGTTATTCGCCAGTCTCTGCTTAAGGCTACATCAAGAGGAAACAAACCTTAGAGTTAGAACGTAGAACTACTGTATTTTGTCAAGTTTCAAGAAGCTACCACAAACCGTGTTTTATTTAGAGTTCTAACTGCATCTGTCAATATAGGAGAAAACGCAGTGAAACCTGAAAATTCAAACTGTTCCTGCAAACGAATGCTTCAACGTAGGAGAACGAAACTTGGGCATCCAAGTTTGATTGGTGTACTGCTCATTACTTGAAGTTATCATGAAGGTCGGAAGAAAAAATATATGTTGTGATTTCAGGAGACTGTAGTTTTTTGGCAGCCTAACAATGCCTTTCATTGAATGAGTTAGTCGCCAGTCTCTGCTTAAGGCTACATCAAAAGGAAACAAACCTTAGAGATAGAACGTAGAACTACTGTATTGTGTCAAGTTTCAAGAAGCTAGCACAAACCGTGTTTGATTTAGAGTTCTAACTGCATCTGTCAATATAGAAGAAAACGCAGTGAAACCTAAAGATTCAAACTGTTCCTGCAAACGAATGCTTCAACATAGGAGATCGAAAGTTGGACATCCAAGTTTGATTGGTGTACTGCTCATTACTTGAAAGTATCATGAAGGTCGGAAGAAAAAATATATGTTGTGATTTCAGGAGACTGTAGTTTTTTGGCAGCCTACCAACGCCTTTCATTGAATGAGTTATTCGCCAGTCTCTGGTTAAGGCTACATCAAGAGGAAACAAACCTTAGAGATAGAACGTAGAACTACTGTATTGTGTCAAGTTTCAAGAAGCTACCACAAACCGTGTTTAATTTAGAGTTCTAACTGCATCTGTCAATATAGGAGAAAACGCAGTGAAACCTAAAAATTCAAACTGTTCCTGCAAACGAATGCTTCAACCTAGGAGAACGAAACTTGGGCATCCAAGTTTGATTGGTGTACTGCTCATTACTTGAAGTTATCATGAAGTTCGGATGAAAAAATATACATTGAGATTTCAGGAGATTGTAGTTTTTTGGAAGCTTAACAATGCCTTTCATTGAAAGTGTTATTCGCCAGTCTCTGCTTAAGGCTACATCAAGAGGAAACAAACCTTAGGGATAGAACGTAGAACTACTTTATTGTGTCAAGTGTCAAGAAGCTACCACAAACCGTGTTTGATTTAGAGTTCGAACTGCATCTGTCAATATAGGAGAAAACAGAGTGAAACCTAAAAATTCAAACTCTTCCTGCAAACGAATGCTTCAACATAGGAGAACGAAACTTGGGCATCCAAGTTTGATTGGTGTACTGCTCATTACTTGAAAGTATCATGAACGTCGGAAGAAAAAATATATGTTTTGATTTCAGGATACTGTCGTTTTTTGGCAGCCTACCAACGCCTTTCATTGAATGAGTTATTCGCTAGTCTCTGCTTAAGGCTACATCAAGAGGAAACAAACCTTAGAGATAGAACGTAGAACTACTGTATTGTGTCAAGTTTCAAGAAGCTAGCACAAACCATGTTTGATTTAGAGTTCTAACTGCATCTGTCAATATAGAAGAAAACGCAGTGAAACCTAAAAATTCAAACTGTTCCTGCAAACGAATGCTTCAACCTAGGAGAACGAAACTTGGACATCCAAGTTTGATTGGTGTACTGCTCATTACTTGAAAGTATCATGAAGTTCGGAAGAAAAAATATATGTTGTGATTTCAGGAGATGGTAGTTTTTTGGAAGCTTAACAATGCCTTTCATTGAATGTGTTATTCGAAAGTCTCTGCTTAAGGCTACATCAAGAGGAAACAAACCTTAGAGTTAGAACGTAGAACTACTGTATTGTGTCAAGTTTCAAGAGGCTAGCAAAAACCGTTTTTGATTTAGAGTTCTAACTGCATCTGTCAATATAGAAGAAAACGCAGTGAAACCTAAAAATTCAAACTCTTCCTGCAAACGAATGCTTCAACCTAGGAGAACGAAACTTGGCCATCCAAGTTTGATTGGTGTACTGCTCATTACCTGAAGTTATCATGAAGGTCGGAAGAAAAAATATATGTTGTGATTTCAGGAGACTGTAGTTTTTTGGCAGCCTACCAACGCCTTTCATTGAATGAGTTATTCGCCAGTCTCTGCTTAAGGCTACATCAAGAGGAAACAAACCTTAGAGTTAGAACGTAGAACTATTGTATTGTGTCAAGTTTCAAGAGGCTAGCTCAAACCTTGTTTGATTTAGAGTTCTAACTGCATCTGTCACTATAGAAGAAAACGCAGTGAAACCTAAAAATTCAAACTCTTCCTGCAAACGAATGCTTCAACCTAGGAGAACGAAACTTGGACATCCAAGTTTGATTGGTGTACTGCTCATTACTTGAAAGTATCATGAAGTTCGGAAGAAAAAATATATGTTGTGATTTCAGGAGATGTTAGTTTTTTGAAAGCTTAACAATGCCTTTCATTGAATGTGTTATTCGCCAGTCTCTGCTTAAGGCTACATCAAGAGGAAACAAACCTTAGAGTTAGAACGTAGAACTACTGTATTGTGTCAAGTTTCAATAAGCTACCACAAACCGTGTTTTATTTAGAGTTCTAACTGCATCTGTCAATATAGAAGAAAACGCAGTGAAACCTGAAAATTCAAACTGTTCCTGCAAACGAATGCTTCAACGTAGGAGAACGAAACATGGGCATCCAAGTTTGATTGGTGTACTGCTCATTACTTGAAGTTATCATGAAGGTTGGAAGAAAAAATATATGTTGTGATTTCAGGAGATGTTAGTTTTTTGAAAGCTTAACAATGCCTTTCATTGAATGTGTTATTCGCCAGTCTCTGCTTAAGGCTACATCAAGAGGAAACAAACCTTAGAGTTAGATCGTATAACTACTGTATTGTGTCAAGTTTCAAGAAGCTACCACAAACCGTGTTTTATTTAGAGTTCTAACTGCATCTGTCAATATAGAAGAAAACGCAGTGAAACCTGAAAATTCAAACTGTTCCTGCAAACGAATGCTTCAACGTAGGAGAACGAAACTTGGGCATCCAAGTTTGATTGGTGTACTGCTCATTACTTGAAGTTATCATGAAGGTTGGAAGAAAAAATATATGTTGTGATTTCAGGAGACTGTAGTTTTTTGGCAGCCTACCAACGCCTTTCATTGAATGAGTTATTCGCCAGTCTCTGCTTAAGGCTACATCAAGAGGAAACAAACCTTAGAGATAGAACGTAGAACTACTGTATTGTGTCAAGTTTCAAGAGGCTAGCTCAAACCTTGTTTGATTTAGAGTTCTAACTGCATCTGTCACTATAGAAGAAAACGCAGTGAAACCTAAAAATTCAAACTCTTCCTGCAAACGAATGCTTCAACCTAGGAGAACGAAACTTGGACATCCAAGTTTGATTGGTGTACTGCTCATTACTTGAAAGTATCATGAAGTTCGGAAGAAAAAATATATGTTGTGATTTCAGGAGATGGTAGTTTTTTGAAAGCTTAACAATGCCTTTCATTGAATGTGTTATTCGCCAGTCTCTGCTTAAGGCTACATCAAGAGGAAACAAACCTTAGAAATAGAACGTAGAACTACTGTATTGTGTCAAGTTTCAAGAGGCTAGCACAAACCGTGTTTGATTTAGAGTTCTAACTGCATCTGTCAATATAGAAGAAAACGCAGTGAAACCTAAAAATTCAAACTCTTCCTGCAAATGAATGCTTCAACCTAGGAGAACGAAACTTGGGCATCCAAGTTTGATTGGTGTACTGCTCATTACTTGAAGTTATCATGAAGGTCGGAAGAAAAAAATATATGTTGTGATTTCAGGAGACTGTAGTTTTTTGGCAGCCTACCAACGCCTTTCATTGAATGAGTTATTCACCAGTCTCTGCTTAAGGCTACATCAAGAGGAAACAAATCTTAGAGACAGAACGTAGAACTACTGTATTGTGTCAAGTTTCAAGAAGCTACCACAACCGTGTTTAATTTAGAGTTCTAACTGTATCTGTCAATATAGGAGAAAACGCAGTGAAACCTAAAAATTCAAACTGTTCCTGCAAAGGAATGCTTCAACCTAGGAGAACGAAACTTGGGCACCCACGTTTGATTGGTGTACTGCTCATTACTTGAAGTTATCATGAAGGTCGGAAGAAAAAATATATGTTGTGATTTCAGGAGACTGTAGTTTTTTGGCAGCCTAACAATGCCTTTCATTGAATGAGTTATTCGCCAGTCTCTGCTTAAGGCTACATCAAGAGGAAACAAACCGTAGAGATAGAACGTAGAACTACTGTATTGTGTCAAGTTTCAAGAAGCTAGCAAAAACCGTGTTTGATTTAGAGTTCTAACTGCATCTGTCAATATAGAAGAAAACGCAGTGAAACCTAAAAATTCAAACTGTTCCTGCAAACGAATGCTTCAACCTAGGAGAACGAAACTTGGACATCCAAGTTTGATTGGTGTACTGCTCATTACTTGAAAGTATCATGAAGTTCGGAAAAAAAAATATATGTTGTGATTTCAGGAGATGGTAGTTTTTTGGAAGCTTAACAATGACTTTCGTTGAATGTGTTATTCGCCACTCTCTGCTTAAGGCTACATCAAGAGGAAACAAACCTTAGAGTTAGAACGTAGAACTACTGTATTGTGTCAAGTTTCAAGAGACTAGCACAAACCGTGTTTGATTTAGAGTTCTAACTGCATCTGTCACTATAGAAGAAAACGCAGTGAAACCTAAAAATTCAAACTCTTCCTGCAAACGAATGCTTCAACCTAGGAGAACGAAACTTGGACATCCAAGTTTGATTGGTGTACTGCTCATTACTTGAAAGTATCATGAAGTTCGGAAGAAAAAATATATGTTGTGATTTCAGGAGATGGTAGTTTTTTGAAAGCTTAACAATGCCTTTCATTGAATGTGTTATTCGCCAGTCTCTGCTTAAGGCTACATCAAGAGGAAACAAACCTTAGAGTTAGAACGTAGAACTACTGTATTTTGTCAAGTTTCAAGAGGCTAGCACAAACCGTGTTTGATTTAGAGTTCTAACTGCATCTGTCAATATAGAAGAAAACGCAGTGAAACCTAAAAATTCAAACTCTTCCTGCAAACGAATGCTTCAACCTAGGAGAACGAAATTTGGGCATCCAAGTTTGATTGGTGTACTGCTCATTACTTGAAGTTATCATGAAGGTCGGAAGAAAAAATATATGTTGTGATTTCAGGAGACTGTAGTTTTTTGGCAGCCTACCAACGCCTTTCATTGAATGAGTTATTCGCCAGTCTCTGCTTAAGGCTACATCAAGAGGAAACAAACCTTAGAGTTAGATCGTAGAACTACTGTATTGTGTCAAGTTTCAAGAGGCTAGCTCAAACCTTGTTTGATTTAGAGTTCTAACTGCATCTGTCACTATAGAAGAAAACGCAGTGAAACCTAAAAATTCAAACTCTTCCTGCAAACGAATGCTTCAACCTAGGAGAACGAAACTTGGACATCCAAGTTTGATTGGTGTACTGCTCATTACTTGAAAGTATCATGAAGTTCGGAAGAAAAAATATATGTTGTGATTTCAGGAGATGTTAGTTTTTTGAAAGCTTAACAATGCCTTTCATTGAATGTGTGATTCGCCAGTCTCTGCTTAAGGCTACATCAAGAGGAAACAAAAATTAGAGTTAGAACGTAGAACTACTGTATTGTGTCAAGTTTCAAGAAGCTAGCAAAAACCGTGTTTGATTTAGAGTTCTAACTGCATCTGTCAATATAGAAGAAAACGCAGTGAAACCTAAAAATTCAAACTGTTCCTGCAAACGAATGCTTCAACCTAGGAGAAGGAAAACTTGGACATCCAAGTTTGATTGGTGTACTGCTCATTACTTGAAAGTATCATGAAGTTCGGAAAAAAAAATATATGTTGTGATTTCAGGAGATGGTAGTTTTTTGGAAGCTTAACAATGACTTTCGTTGAATGTGTTATTCGCCACTCTCTGCTTAAGGCTACATCAAGAGGAAACAAACCTTAGAGTTAGAACGTAGAACTACTGTATTGTGTCAAGTTTCAAGAGACTAGCACAAACCGTGTTTGATTTAGAGTTCTAACTGCATCTGTCACTATAGAAGAAAACGCAGTGAAACCTAAAAATTCAAACTCTTCCTGCAAACGAATGCTTCAACCTAGGAGAACGAAACATGGACATCCAAGTTTGATTGGTGTACTGCTCATTACTTGAAAGTATCATGAAGTTCGGAAGAAAAAATATATGTTGTGATTTCAGGAGATGGTAGTTTTTTGAAAGCTTAACAATGCCTTTCATTGAATGTGTTATTCGCCAGTCTCTGCTTAAGGCTACATCAAGAGGAAACAAACCTTAGAGTTAGAACGTAGAACTACTGTATTGTGTCAAGTTTCAAGAGGCTAGCACAAACCGTGTTTGATTTATAGTTCTAACTGCATCTGTCAATATAGAAGAAAACGCAGTGAAACCTAAAAATTCAAACTCTTCCTGCAAACGAATGCTTCAACCTAGGAGAACGAAATTTGGGCATCCAAGTTTGATTGGTGTACTGCTCATTACTTGAAGTTATCATGAAGGTCGGAAGAAAAAATATATGTTGTGATTTCAGGAGACTGTAGTTTTTTGGCAGCCTACCAACGCCTTTCATTGAATGAGTTATTCGCCAGTCTCTGCTTAAGGCTACATCAAGAGGAAACAAACCTTAGAGTTAGATCGTAGAACTACTGTATTGTGTCAAGTTTCAAGAGGCTAGCTCAAACCTTGTTTGATTTAGAGTTCTAACTGCATCTGTCACTATAGAAGAAAACGCAGTGAAACCTAAAAATTCAAACTCTTCCTGCAAACGAATGCTTCAACCTAGGAGAACGAAACTTGGACATCCAAGTTTGATTGGTGTACTGCTCATTACTTGAAAGTATCATGAAGTTCGGAAGAAAAAATATATGTTGTGATTTCAGGAGATGTTAGTTTTTTGAAAGCTTAACAATGCCTTTCATTGAATGTGTTATTCGCCAGTCTCTGCTTAAGGCTACATCAAGAGGAAACAAAAATTAGAGTTAGAACGTAGAACTACTGTATTGTGTCAAGTTTCAAGAAGCTACCACAAACCGTGTTTTATTTAGAGTTCTAACTGCATCTGTCAATATAGGAGAAAACGCAGTGAAACCTGAAAATTCAAACTGTTCCTGCAAACGAATGCTTCAACGTAGGAGAACGAAACTTGGGCATCCAAGTTTGATTGGTGTACTGCTCATTACTTGAAGTTATCATGAAGGTCGGAAGAAAAAATATATGTTGTGATTTCAGGAGACTGTAGTTTTTTGGCAGCCTAACAATGCCTTTCATTGAATGAGTTATTCGCCAGTCTCTGCTTAAGGCTACATCAAGAGGAAACAAACCTTAGAGATAGAACGTAGAACTACTGTATTGTGTCAAGTTTCAAGAAGCTAGCACAAACCGTGTTTGATTTAGAGTTCTAACTGCATCTGTCAATATAGAAGAAAACGCAGTGAAACCTAAAAATTCAAACTGTTCCTGCAAACGAATGCTTCAACCTAGGAGAACGAAACTTGGACATCCAAGTTTGATTGGTGTACTGCACATTACTTGAAAGTATCATGAAGGTCGGAAGAAAAAATGTATGTTGTGATTTCAGGAGACTGTAGTTTTTTGGCAGCCTACCAATGCCTTTATTGAATGAGTTATTCGCCAGTCTCTGCTTAAGGCTACATCAAGAGGAAACAAACCTTAGAGATAGAACGTAGAACTACTGTATTGTGTCAAGTTTCAAGAAGGTAGCACAAACCGTGTTTGATTTAGAGTTCTAACTGCATCTGTCAATATAGAAGAAAACGCAGTGAAACCTAAAAATTCAAACTGTTCCTGCAAACGAATGCTTCAACCTAGGAGAACGAAACTTGGACATCCAAGTTTGATTGGTGTACTGCTCATTACTTGAAAGTATCATGAAGTTCGGAAGAAAAAATATATGTTGTGATTTCAGGAGATGTTAGTTTTTTGAAAGCTTAACAATGCCTTTCATTGAATGTGTTATTCGCCAGTCTCTGCTTAAGGCTACCTCAAGAGGAAACAAACCTTAGAGTTAGAACGTAGAACTACTGTATTGTGTCAAGTTTCAATAAGCTACCACAAACCGTGTTTTATTTAGAGTTCTAACTGCATCTGTCAATATAGAAGAAAACGCAGTGAAACCTGAAAATTCAAACTGTTCCTGCAAACGAATGCTTCAACGTAGGAGAACGAAACTTGGGCATCCAAGTTTGATTGGTGTACTGCTCATTAATTGAAGTTATCATGAAGGTTGGAAGAAAAAATATATGTTGTGATTTCAGGAGATGTTAGTTTTTTGAAAGCTTAACAATGCCTTTCATTGAATGTGTTATTCGCCAGTCTCTGCTTAAGGCTACATCAAGAGGAAACAAACCTTAGAGTTAGAACGTAGAACTACTGTATTGTGTCAAGTTTCAAGAAGCTACCACAAACCGTGTTTTATTTAGAGTTCTAACTGCATCTGTCAATATAGAAGAAAACGCAGTGAAACCTGAAAATTCAAACTGTTCCTGCAAACGAATGCTTCAACGTAGGAGAACGAAACTTGGGCATCCAAGTTTGATTGGTGTACTGCTCATTACTTGAAGTTATCATGAAGGTTGGAAGAAAAAATATATGTTGTGATTTCAGGAGACTGTAGTTTTTTGGCAGCCTACCAACGCCTTTCATTGAATGAGTTATTCGCCAGTCTCTGCTTAAGGCTACATCAAGAGGAAACAAACCTTAGAGATAGAACGTAGAACTACTGTATTGTGTCAAGTTTCAAGAGGCTAGCTCAAACCTTGTTTGATTTAGAGTTCTAACTGCATCTGTCACTATAGAAGAAAACGCAGTGAAACCTAAAAATTCAAACTCTTCCTGCAAACGAATGCTTCAACCTAGGAGAACGAAACTTGGACATCCAAGTTTGATTGGTGTACTGCTCATTACTTGAAAGTATCATGAAGTTCGGAAGAAAAAATATATGTTGTGATTTCAGGAGATGGTAGTTTTTTGAAAGCTTAACAATGCCTTTCATTGAATGTGTTATTCGCCAGTCTCTGCTTAAGGCTACATCAAGAGGAAACAAACCTTAGAAATAGAACGTAGAACTACTGTATTGTGTCAAGTTTCAAGAGGCTAGCACAAACCGTGTTTGATTTAGAGTTCTAACTGCATCTGTCAATATAGAAGAAAACGCAGTGAAACCTAAAAATTCAAACTCTTCCTGCAAATGAATGCTTCAACCTAGGAGAACGAAACTTGGGCATCCAAGTTTGATTGGTGTACTGCTCATTACTTGAAGTTATCATGAAGGTCGGAAGAAAAAAATATATGTTGTGATTTCAGGAGACTGTAGTTTTTTGGCAGCCTACCAACGCCTTTCATTGAATGAGTTATTCACCAGTCTCTGCTTAAGGCTACATCAAGAGGAAACAAATCTTAGAGACAGAACGTAGAACTACTGTATTGTGTCAAGTTTCAAGAAGCTACCACAACCGTGTTTAATTTAGAGTTCTAACTGTATCTGTCAATATAGGAGAAAATGCAGTGAAACCTAAAAATTCAAACTGTTCCTGCAAAGGAATGCTTCAACCTAGGAGAACGAAACTTGGGCACCCACGTTTGATTGGTGTACTGCTCATTACTTGAAGTTATCATGAAGGTCGGAAGAAAAAATATATGTTGTGATTTCAGGAGACTGTAGTTTTTTGGCAGCCTAACAATGCCTTTCATTGAATGAGTTATTCGCCAGTCTCTGCTTAAGGCTACATCAAGAGGAAACAAACCGTAGAGATAGAACGTAGAACTACTGTATTGTGTCAAGTTTCAAGAAGCTAGCACAAACCGTGTTTGATTTAGAGTTCTAACTGCATCTGTCAATATAGAAGAAAACGCAGTGAAACCTAAAAATTCAAACTGTTCCTGCAAACGAATGCTTCAACCTAGGAGAACGAAACTTGGACATCCAAGTTTGATTGGTGTACTGCTCATTACTTGAAAGTATCATGAAGTTCGGAAAAAAAAATATATGTTGTGATTTCAGGAGATGGTAGTTTTTTGGAAGCTTAACAATGACTTTCGTTGAATGTGTTATTCGCCACTCTCTGCTTAAGGCTACATCAAGAGGAAACAAACCTTAGAGTTAGAACGTAGAACTACTGTATTGTGTCAAGTTTCAAGAGACTAGCACAAACCGTGTTTGATTTAGAGTTCTAACTGCATCTGTCACTATAGAAGAAAACGCAGTGAAACCTAAAAATTCAAACTCTTCCTGCAAACGAATGCTTCAACCTAGGAGAACGAAACTTGGACATCCAAGTTTGATTGGTGTACTGCTCATTACTTGAAAGTATCATGAAGTTCGGAAGAAAAAATATATGTTGTGATTTCAGGAGATGGTAGTTTTTTGAAAGCTTAACAATGCCTTTCATTGAATGTGTTATTCGCCAGTCTCTGCTTAAGGCTACATCAAGAGGAAACAAACCTTAGAGTTAGAACGTAGAACTACTGTATTGTGTCAAGTTTCAAGAGGCTAGCACAAACCGTGTTTGATTTAGAGTTCTAACTGCATCTGTCAATATAGAAGAAAACGCAGTGAAACCTAAAAATTCAAACTCTTCCTGCAAACGAATGCTTCAACCTAGGAGAACGAAATTTGGGCATCCAAGTTTGATTGGTGTACTGCTCATTACTTGAAGTTATCATGAAGGTCGGAAGAAAAAATATATGTTGTGATTTCAGGAGACTGTAGTTTTTTGGCAGCCTACCAACGCCTTTCATTGAATGAGTTATTCGCCAGTCTCTGCTTAAGGCTACATCAAGAGGAAACAAACCTTAGAGTTAGATCGTAGAACTACTGTATTGTGTCAAGTTTCAAGAGGCTAGCTCAAACCTTGTTTGATTTAGAGTTCTAACTGCATCTGTCACTATAGAAGAAAACGCAGTGAAACCTAAAAATTCAAACTCTTCCTGCAAACGAATGCTTCAACCTAGGAGAACGAAACTTGGACATCCAAGTTTGATTGGTGTACTGCTCATTACTTGAAAGTATCATGAAGTTCGGAAGAAAAAATATATGTTGTGATTTCAGGAGATGTTAGTTTTTTGAAAGCTTAACAATGCCTTTCATTGAATGTGTTATTCGCCAGTCTCTGCTTAAGGCTACATCAAGAGGAAACAAACCTTAGAGTTAGAACGTAGAACTACTGTATTGTGTCAAGTTTCAAGAAGCTAGCACAAACCGTGTTTGATTTAGAGTTCTAACTGCATCTGTCAATATAGAAGAAAACGCAGTGAAACCTAAAAATTCAAACTGTTCCTGCAAACGAATGCTTCAACCTAGGAGAACGAAACTTGGACATCCAAGTTTGATTGGTGTACTGCACATTACTTGAAAGTATCATGAAGGTCGGAAGAAAAAATGTATGTTGTGATTTCAGGAGACTGTAGTTTTTTGGCAGCCTACCAACGCCTTTATTGAATGAGTTATTCGCCAGTCTCTGCTTAAGGCTACATCAAGAGGAAACAAACCTTAGAGATAGAACATAGAACTACTGTATTGTGTCAAGTTTCAAGAAGCTAGCACAAACCGTGTTTGATTTAGTGTTCTAACTGCATCTGTCAATATAGAAGAAAACGCAGTGAAACCTAAAAATTCAAACTGTTCCTGCAAACGAATGCTTCAACCTAGGAGAACGAAACTTGGACATCCAAGTTTGATTGGTGTACTGCTCATTACTTGAAAGTATCATGAAGTTCGGAAGAAAAAATATATGTTGTGATTTCAGGAGATGGTAGTTTTTTGGAAGCTTAACAATGCCTTTCATTGAATGTGTTATTCGCCAGTCTCTGCTTAAGGCTACATCAAGAGGAAACAAACCTTAGATTTAGAACGTAGAACTACTGTATTGTGTCAAGTTTCAAGAGGCTAGCAAAAACCGTGTTTGATTTAGAGTTCTAACTGCATCTGTCAATATAGAAGAAAACGCAGTGAAACCTAAAAATTCAAACTCTTCCTGCAAACGAATGCTTCAACATAGGAGAACGAAACTTGGGCATCCAAGTTTGATTGGTGTACTGCTCATTACTTGAAAGTATCATGAAGTTCGGAAGAAAAAATATATGTTGTGATTTCAGGAGATGGTAGTTTTTTGAAAGCTTAACAATGCCTTTCATTGAATGTGTTATTCACCAGTCTCTGCTTAAGGCTACATCAAGAGGAAACAAACCTTAGAGTTAGATCGTAGAACTACTGTATTGTGTCAAGTTTCAAGAGGCTAGCACAAACCGTGTTTGATTTAGAGTTCTAACTGCATCTGTCAATATAGAAGAAAACGCAGTGAAACCTAAAAATTCAAACTCTTCCTGCAAACGAATGCTTCAACCTAGGAGAACGAAATTTGGGCATCCAAGTTTGATTGGTGTACTGCTCATTACTTGAAGTTATCATGAAGGTCGGAAGAAAAAATATATGTTGTGATTTCAGGAGACTGTAGTTTTTTGGCAGCCTACCAACGCCTTTCATTGAATGAGTTATTCGCCAGTCTCTGCTTAAGGCTACATCAAGAGGAAACAAACCTTAGAGTTAGAACGTAGAACTACTGTATTGTGTCAAGTTTCAAGAGGCTAGCTCAAACCTTGTTTGATTTAGAGTTCTAACTGCATCTGTCACTATAGAAGAAAACGCAGTGAAACCTAAAAATTCAAACTCTTCCAGCAAACGAATGCTTCAACCTAGGAGAACGAAACTTGGACATCCAAGTTTGATTGGTGTACTGCTCATTACTTGAAAGTATCATGAAGTTCGGAAGAAAAAATATATGTTGTGATTTCAGGAGATGTTAGTTTTTTGAAAGCTTAACAATGCCTTTCATTGAATGTGTTATTCGCCAGTCTCTGCTTAAGGCTACATCAAGAGGAAAGAAACCTTAGAGTTAGAACGTAGAACTACTGTATTGTGTCAAGTTTCAAGAAGCTACCACAAACCGTGTTTTATTTAGAGTTCTAACTGCATCTGTCAATATAGGAGAAAACGCAGTGAAACCTGAAATTTCAAACTGTTCCTGCAAACGAATGCTTCAACGTAGGAGAACGAAACTTGGGCATCCAAGTTTGATTGGTGTACTGCTCATTACTTGAAGTTATCATGAAGGTCGGAAGAAAAAATATATGTTGTGATTTCAGGAGACTGTAGTTTTTTGGCAGCCTAACAATGCCTTTCATTGAATGAGTTACTCGGCAGTCTCTGCTTAAGGCTACATCAAAAGGAAACAAACCTTAGAGATAGAACGTAGAACTACTGTATTGTGTCAAGTTTCAAGAAGCTAGCACAAACCGTGTTTGATTTAGAGTTCTAACTGCATCTGTCAATATAGAAGAAAACGCAGTGAAACCTAAAAATTCAAACTGTTCCTGCAAACGAATGCTTCAACATATTAGATCGAATCTTGGACATCCAAGTTTCATTGGTGTACTGCTCATTACTTGAAAGTATCATGAAGGTCGGAAGAAAAAATATATGTTGTGATTTCAGGAGACTGTAGTTTTTTGGCAGCCTACCAACGCCTTTCATTGAATGAGTTATTCGCCAGTCTCTGGTTAAGGCTACATCAAGAGGAAACAAACCTTAGAGATAGAACGTAGAACTACTGTATTGTGTCAAGTTTCAAGAAGCTACCACAAACCGTGTTTAATTTAGAGTTCTAACTGCATCTGTCAATATAGGAGAAAACGCAGTGAAACCTAAAAATTCAAACTGTTCCTGCAAACGAATGCTTCAACCTAGGAGAACGAAACTTGGGCATCCAAGTTTGATTGGTGTACTGCTCATTACTTGAAGTTTTCATGAAGGTCGGATGAAAAAATATACATTGAGATTTCAGGAGATGGTAGTTTTTTGGAAGCTTAACAATGCCTTTCATTGAATGTGTTATTCGCCAGTCTCTGCTTAAGGCTACATCAAGAGGAAACAAACCTTAGGGATAGAACGTAGAACTACTTTATTGTGTCAAGTTTCAAGAAGCTACCACAAACCGTGTTTGATTTAGAGTTCGAACTGCATCTGTCAATATAGGAGAAAACAGAGTGAAACCTAAAAATTCAAACTCTTCCTGCAAACGAATGCTTCAATATAGGAGAACGAAACTTGGGCATCCAAGTTTGATTGGTGTACTGCTCATTACTTGAAAGTATCATGAACGTCGGAAGAAAAAATATATGTTTTGATTTCAGGAGACTGTCGTTTTTTGGCAGCCTACCAACGCCTTTCATTGAATGAGTTATTCGCCAGTCTCTGCTTAAGGCTACATCAAGAGGAAACAAACCTTAGAGATAGAACGTAGAACTACTGTATTGTGTCAAGTTTCAAGAAGCTAGCCCAAACCGTGTTTGATTTAGAGTTCTAACTGCATCTGTCAATATAGAAGAAAACGCAGTGAAACCTAAAAATTCAAACTGTTCCTGCAAACGAATGCTTCAACCTAGGAGAACGAAACTTGGACATCCAAGTTTGATTGGTGTACTGCACATTACTTGAAAGTATCATGAAGGTCGGAAGAAAAAATGTATGTTGTGATTTCAGGAGACTGTATTTTTTTCGCAGCCTACCAACGCCTTTCATTGAATGAGTTATTCGCCAGTCTCTGCTTAAGGCTACATCAAGAGGAAACAAACCTTAGAGAGAGAACGTAGAACTACAGTATTGTGTCAAGATTCAAGAAGCTAGCACAAACCGTGTTTGATTTAGAGTTCTAACTGCATCTGTCAATATAGGAGAAAATGCAGTGAAACCTGAAAATTCAAACTGTTCCTGCAAACGAATGCTTTAACGTAGGAGAACGAAACTTGGGCATCCAAGTTTGATAGGTGTACTGCTCATTACTTGAAGTTATCATGAAGGTCGGAAGAAAAAATATATGTTGTGATTTCAGGAGACTGTAGTTTTTTGGCAGCCTAACAATGCCTTTCATTGAATGAGTTATTCGCCAGTCTCTGCTTAAGGCTACATCAAGAGGAAACAAACCTTAGAGATAGAACGTAGAACTACTGTATTGTGTCAAGTTTCAAGAAGCTAGCACAAACCGTGTTTGATTTAGAGTTCTAACTGCATCTGTCAATATAGAAGAAAACGCAGTGAAACCTAAAAATTCAAAATGTTCCTGCAAACGAATGCTTCAACATTGGAGATCGAATCTTGGACATCCAAGTTTGATTGGTGTACTGCTCATTACTTGAAAGTATCATGAAGGTCGGAAGAAAAAATATATGTTGTGATTTCAGGAGACTGTAGTTTTTTGGCAGCCTAACAATGCCTTTCATTGAATGAGTTATTCGGGAGTCTCTGCTTAAGGCTACATCAAGAGGAAACAAACCTTAGAGATAGAACATAGAACTACTTTATTGTGTCAAGTTTCAAGAAGCTACCACAAACCGTGTTTGATTTAGAGTTCGAACTGCATCTGTCAATATAGGAGAAAACAGAGTGAAACCTAAAAATTCAAACTCTTCCTGCAAACGAATGCTTCAACATAGGAGAACGAAACTTGGGCATCCAAGTTTGATTGGTGTACTGCTCATTACTTGAAAGTATCATGAAGTTCGGAAGAAAAAATATATGTTTTGATTTCAGGAGACTGTCGTTTTTTGGCAGCCTACCAACGCCTTTCATTGAATGAGTTATTCGCCAGTCTCTTCTTAAGGCTACATCAAAAGGAAACAAACCTTAGAGTTAGAACGTAGAACTACTGTATTGTGTCAAGTTTCAAGAGGCTAGCACAAACCGTGTTTGATTTAGAGTTCTAACTGCATCTGTCAATATAGAAGAAAACGCAGTGAAACCAAAAAATTCAAACTCTTCTGCAAACGAATGCTTCAACCTAGGATAACGAAACCTGGGCATCCAAGTTCGATTGGTGTACTGCTCATTACTTGAAGTTATCATGAAGGTCGGAAAAAAAATCTATGTTGTTTTCAGGAGACTGTAGTTTTCTGGCAGCCTACCAACGCCTTTCATTGAATGAGTTATTCGCCAGTCTCTGCTTAAGGCTACATCAAGAGGAAACAAACCTTCGAGTTAGAACGTAGAACTACTGTATTGTGTCATGTTTCAAGAGGCTAGCACAAACCGTGTTTGATTTAGAGTTCTAACTGCATCTGTCACTATAGAAGAAAACGCAGTGAAACCTAGAAATTCAAACTCTTCCCTGCAAACGAATGCTTCAACCTAGGAGAACGAAACTTGGACATCCAAGTTTGATTGTTGTACTGCTCATTACTTGAAAGTATCATGAAGTTCGGAAGAAAAAATATATGTTGTGATTTCAGAAGATGGTAGTTTTTTGAAAGCTTAACAATGCCTTTCATTGAATGTGTTATTCGCAAGTCTCTGCTTAAGGCTACATCAAGAGGAAACAAACCTTAGAAATAGAACGTAGAACTACTGTATTGTGTCAAGTTTCAAGAGGCTAGCACAAACCGTGTTTGATTTAGAGTTCTAACTGCATCTGTCAATATAGAAGAAAACGCAGTGAAACCTAAAAATTCAAACTCTTCCTGCAAACGAATGCTTCAACCTAGGAGAACGAAACTTGGGCATCCAAGTTTGATTGGTGTACTGCTCATTACTTGAAGTTATCATGAAGGTCGGAAGAAAAAATATATGTTGTGATTTCAGGAGACTGTAGTTTTTTGCAGCCTACCAACGCCTTTCATTGAATGAGTTATTCGCCAGTCTCTGCTTAAGGCTACATCAAGAGGAAACAAATCTTAGAGATAGAACGTAGAACTACTGTATTGTGTCAAGTTTCAAGAAGCTACCACAACCGTGTTTAAAGTTCTAACTGTATCTGTCAATATAGGAGAAAACGCAGTGAAACCTAAAAATTCAAACTGTTCCTGCAAAGGAATGCTTCAACCTAGGAGAACGAAACTTGGGCACCCAAGTTTGATTGGTGTACTGCTCATTACTTGAAGTTATCATGAAGGTCGGAAGAAAAAATATATGTTGTGATTTCAGGAGACTGTAGTTTTTTGGCAGCCTAACAATGCCTTTCATTGAATGAGTTATTCGCCAGTCTCTGCTTAAGGCTACATCAAGAGGAAACAAACCTTAGAGATAGAACGTAGAACTACTGTATTGTGTCAAGTTTCAAGAAGCTAGCACAAACCGTGTTTGATTTAGAGTTCTAACTGCATCTGTCAATATAGAAGAAAACGCAGTGAAACCTAAAAATTCAAACTGTTCCTGCAAACGAATGCTTCAACCTAGGAGAACGAAACTTGGACATCCAAGTTTGATTGGTGTACTGCTCATTACTTGAAAGTATCATGAAGTTCGGAAAAAAATATATGTTGTGATTTCAGGAGATGGTAGTTTTTTGGAAGCTTAACAATGACATTCATTGAATGTGTTATTCGCCAGTCTCTGCTTAAGGCTACATCAAGAGGAAACAAACATTAGAGTTAGAACGTAGAACTACTGTATTGTGTCAAGTTTCAAGAGACTAGCACAAACCGTGTTTGATTTAGAGTTCTAACTGCATCTGTCACTATAGAAGAAAACGCAGTGAAACCTAAAAATTCAAACTCCTCCTGCAAACGAATGCTTCAACCTAGGAGAACGAAACTTGGACATCCAAGTTTGATTGGTGTACTGCTCATTACTTGAAAGTATCATGAAGTTCGGAAGAAAAAATATATGTTGTGATTTCAGGAGATGTAGTTTTTTGAAAGCTTAACAATGCCTTTCATTGAATGTGTTATTCGCCAGTCTCTGCTTAAGGCTACATCAAGAGGAAACAAACCTTAGAGTTAGAACGTAGAACTACTGTATTGTGTCAAGTTTCAAGAGGCTAGCACAAACCGTGTTTGATTTAGAGTTCTAACTGCATCTGTCAATATAGAAGAAAACGCAGTGAAACCTAAAAATTCAAACTCTTCCTGGAAACGAATGCTTCAACCTAGGAGAACGAAATTTGGGCATCCAAGTTTGATTGGTGTACTGCTCATTACTTGAAGTTATCATGAAGTTCGGAAGAAAAAATATATGTTGTGATTTCAGGAGACTGTAGTTTTTTGGCAGCCTACCAACGCCTTTCATTGAATGAGTTATTCGCCAGTCTCTGCTTAAGGCTACATCAAGAGGAAACAAACCTTAGAGTTAGAATGTAGAACTACTGTATTGTGTCAAGTTTCAAGAGGCTAGCTCAAACCTTGTGGATTTAGAGTTCTAACTGCATCTGTCACTATAGAAGAAAACGCAGTGAAACCTAAAAATTCAAACTCTTCCTGCAAACGAATGCTTTAACCTAGGAGAACGAAACTTGGACATCCAAGTTTGATTGGTGTACTGCTCATTACTTGAAAGTATCATGAAGTTCGGAAGAAAAAATATATGTTGTGATTTCAGTAGATGTTAGTGTTTTGAAAGCTTAACAATGCCTTTCATTGAATGTGTTATTCGCCAGTCTCTGCTTAAGGCTACATCAAGAGGAAAGAAACCTTAGAGTTAGAACGTAGAACTACTGTATTGTGTCAAGTTTCAAGAAGCTACCACAAACCGTGTTTTATTTAGAGTTCTAACTGCATCTGTCAATATAGGAGAAAACGCAGTGAAACCTGAAAAATTCAAACTGTTCCTGCAAACGAATGCTTCAACGTAGGAGAAGGAAACTTGGGCATCCAAGTTTGATTGGTGTACTGCTCATTACTTGAAGTTATCATGAAGGTCGGAAGAAAAATATATGTTGTGATTTCAGGAGACTGTAGTTTTTTGGCAGCCTAACAATGCCTTTCATTGAATGAGTTACTCGCCAGTCTCTGCTTAAGGCTACATCAAAAGGAAACAAACCTTAGAGATAGAACGTAGAACTACTGTATTGTGTCAAGTTTCAAGAAGCTAGCACAAACCGTGTTGATTTAGAGTTCTAACTGCATCTGTCAATATAGGAGAAAACGCAGTGAAACCTAAAAATTCAAACTGTTCCTGCAAACGAATGCTTCAACCTAGGAGAACGAAACTTGGGCATCCAAGTTTGATTGGTGTACTGCTCATTACTTGAAGTTATCATGAAGGTCGGATGAAAAAATATACATTGAGATTTCAGGAGATGGTAGTTTTTTGAAGCTTAACAATGCCTTTCATTGAAAGTGTTATTCGCCAGTCTCTCCTTAAGGCTACATCAAGAGGAAACAAACCTTAGGGATAGAACGTAGAACGACTTTATTGTGTCAAGTTTCAAGAAGCTACCACAAACCGTGTTTGATTTAGAGTTCGAACTGCATCTGTCAATATAGGAGAAAACAGAGTGAAACCTAAAAATTCAAACTCTTCCTGCAAACGAATGCTTCAACATAGGAGAACGAAACTTGGGCATCCAAGTTTGATTGGTGTACTGCTCATTACTTGAAAGTATCATGAACGTCGGAAGAAAAAATATATGTTTTGATTTCAGGAGACTGTCGTTTTTTGGCAGCCTACCAACGCCTTTCATTGAATGAGTTATTCGCCAGTCTCTGCTTAAGGCTACATCAAGAGGAAACAAACCTTAGAGATAGAACGTAGAACTACTGTATTGTGTCAAGTTTCAAGAAGCTAGCCCAAACCGTGTTTGATTTAGAGTTCTAACTGCATCTGTCAATATAGAAGAAAACGCAGTGAAACCTAAAAATTCAAACTGTTCCTGCAAACGAATGCTTCAACCTAGGAGAACGAAACTTGGACATCCAAGTTTGATTGGTGTACTGCACATTACTTGAAAGTATCATGAAGGTCGGAAGAAAAATGTGTGTTGTGATTTCAGGAGACTGTATTTTTTCGCAGCCTACCAACGCCTTTTATTGAATGAGTTATTCGCCAGTCTCTGCTTAAGGCTACATCAAGAGGAAACAAACCTTAGAGATAGAACGTAGAACTACAGTAATTGTGTCAAGATTCAAGAAGCTAGCACAAACCGTGTTTGATTTAGAGTTCTAACTGCATCTGTCAATATAGGAGAAAACGCAGTGAAACCTGAAAATTCAAACTGTTCCTGCAAACGAATGCTTCAACGTAGGAGAACGAAACTTGGGCATCCAGTTTGATTGGTGTACTGCTCATTACTTGAAGTTATCATGAAGGTCGGAAGAAAAAATATATGTTGTGATTTCAGGAGACTGTAGTTTTTTGGCAGCCTACCAACGCCTTTCATTGAATGAGTTATTCGCCAGTCTCTGCTTAAGGCTACATCAAGAGGAAACAAACCTTAGAGATAGAACGTAGAACTACTGTATTGTGTCAAGTTTCAAGAAGCTACCACAAACCGTGTTTGATTTAGAGTTCTAACTGCATCTGTCAATATAGGAGAAAACGCAGTGAAACCTAAAAATTCAAACTGTTCCTGCAAACGAATGCTTCAACCTAGGAGAACGAAACTGGACATCCAAGTTTGATTGGTGTACTGGTCATTACATGAAAGTATCATGAAGTTCGGAAGAAAAAATATATGTTGTGATTTCAGGAGACTATAGTTTTTGGCAGCCTAACAATGCCTTTCATTGAATGAGTTATTCGGGAGTCTCTGCTTAAGGCTACATCAAGAGGAAACAAACCTTAGAGATAGAACATAGAACTACTTTATTGTGTCAAGTTTCAAGAAGCTACCACAAACCGTGTTTGATTTAGGAGTTCGAACTGCATCTGTCAATATAGGAGAAACAGAGTGAAACCTAAAAATTCAAACTGTTCCTGCAAACGAATTCTTCAACCTAGGAGAACGAAACTTGGGCACCCAAGTTTGATTGGTGTACTGCTCATTACTTGAAGTTATCATGAAGGTCGGAAGAAAAAATATATGTTGTGATTTCAGGAGACTGTAGTTTTTTGGCAGCCTAACAATGCATTTCATTTGAATGAGTTATTCGCCAGTCTCTGCTTAAGGCTACATCAAGAGGAAACAAACCTTAGAGATAGAACGTAGAACACTGTATTGTGTCAAGTTTCAAGAAGCTAGCACAAACCGTGTTTGATTTAGAGTTCTAACTGCATCTGTCAATATAGAAGAAAACGCAGTGAAACCTAAAAATTCAAACTGTTCCTGCAAACGAATGCTTCAACCTAGGAGAACGAAACTTGGACATCCAAGTTTGATTGGTGTACTGCTCATTACTTTAAAGTATCATGAAGTTCGGAAAAAAAAATATATGTTGTGATTTCAGGAGATGGTAGTTTTTTGGAAGCTTAACAATGACTTTCATTGAATGTGTTATTCGCCAGTCTCTGCTTAAGGCTACATCAAGAGGAAACAAACCTTAGAGTTAGAACGTAGAACTACTGTATTGTGTCAAGATTCAAGAGACTAGCACAAACCGTGTTTGATTTAGAGTTCTAACTGCATCTGTCACTATAGAAGAAAACGCAGTGAAACCTAAAAATTCAAACTCTTCCTGCAAACGAATGCTTCAACCTAGGAGAACGAAACTTGGACATCCAAGTTTGATTTGTGTACTGCTCATTACTTGAAAGTATCATGAAGTTCGGAAGAAAAATATATGTTGTGATTTCAGGAGACTGTAGTTTTTTGGCAGCCTACCAACGCCTTTCATTGAATGAGTTATTCGGCAGTCTCTGCTTAAGGCTACATCAAGAGGAAACAAACCTTAGAGTTAGAACGTAGAACTACTGTATTGTGTCAAGTTTCAAGAGGCTAGCTCAAACCCTGTTTGATTTAGAGTTCTAACTGCATCTGTCACTATAGAAGAAAACGCAGTGAAACCTAAAAATTCAAACTCTTCCTGCAAACGAATGCTTCAACCTAGGAGAACGAAACTTGGACATCCAAGTTTGATTGGAGTACTGCTCATTACTTGAAAGTATCATGAAGTTCGGAAGAAAAAATATATGTTGTGATTTCAGGAGATGTTAGTTTTTTGAAAGCCTAACAATGCCTTCATTGAATATGTTATTCGCCAGTCTCTGCTTAAGGCTACATCAAGAGGAAACAAACCTTAGAGTTAGAACGTAGAACTACTGTATTGTGTCAAGTTTCAAGAAGCTACCACAAACCGTGTTTTATTTAGAGTTCTAACTGCATCTGTCAATATAGGAGAAAACGCAGTGAAACCTGAAAATTCAAACTGTTCCTGCAAACGAATGCTTCAACCTAGGAGAACGAAACTTGGGCATCCAAGTTTGATTGGTGTACTGCTCATTACTTGAAGTTATCATGAAGTTCGGAAGAAAAAATATATGTTGTGATTTCAGGAGACTGTAGTTTTTTGGCAGCCTACCAACGCCTTTCATTGAATGAGTTATTCGCCAGTCTCTGCTTAAGGGTACATCAAGAGGAAACAAACCTTAGAGTTAGAACGTAGAACTACTGTATTGTGTCAAGTTTCAAGAGGCTAGCTCAAACCTTGTTTGATTTAGAGTTCTAACTGTATCTGTCACTATAGAAGAAAACGCAGTGAAACCTAAAAATTCAAACTCTTCCTGCAAACGAATGCTTTAACCTAGGAGAACGAAACTTGGACATCCAAGTTTGATTGGTGTACTGCTCATTACTTGAAAGTATCATGAAGGTCGGAAGAAAAAATATATGTTGTGATTTCAGGAGACTGTAGTTTTTTGGCAGCCTACCAACGCCTTTCATTGAATGAGTTATTCGCCAGTCTCTGGTTAAGGCTACATCAAGAGGAAACAAACCTTAGAGTTAGAACGTAGAACTACTGTATTGTGTCAAGTTTCAAGAAGCTACCACAAACCGTGTTTAATTTAGAGTTCTAACTGCATTTGTCAATATAGGAGAAAACGCAGTGAAACCTAAAAATTCAAACTGTTCCTGCAAACGAATGCTTCAACCTAGGAGAACGAAACTTGGGCATCCAAGTTTGATTGGTGTACTGCTCATTACTTGAAGTTATCATGAAGGTCGGATGAAAAAATATACATTGAGATTTCAGGAGATGGTAGTTTTTTGGAAGCTTAACAATGCCTTTCATTGAAAGTGTTATTCGCCAGTCTCTGCTTAAGGCTACATCAAGAGGAAACAAACCTTAGGGATAGAACGTAGAACGACTTTATTGTGTCAAGTTTCAAGAAGCTACCACAAACCGTGTTTGATTTAGAGTTCGAACTGCATCTGTCAATATAGGAGAAAACAGAGTGAAACCTAAAAATTCAAACTCTTCCTGCAAACGAATGCTTCAACATAGGAGAACGAAACTTGGGCATCCAAGTTTGATTGGTGTACTGCTCATTACTTGAAAGTATCATGAACATTGGAAGAAAAAAATATATGTTTTGATTTCAGGAGACTGTCGTTTTTTGGCAGCCTACCAACGCCTTTCATTGAATGAGTTATTCGCCAGTCTCTGCTTAAGGCTACATCAAGAGGAAACAAACCTTAGAGATAGAACGTAGAACTACTGTATTGTGTCAAGTTTCAAGAAGCTAGCCCAAACCGTGTTTGATTTAGAGTTCTAACTGCATCTGTCAATATAGAAGAAAACGCAGTGAAACCTAAAAATTCAAACTGTTCCTGCAAACGAATGCTTCAACCTAGGAGAACGAAACTTGGACATCCAAGTTTGATTGGTGTACTGCACATTACTTGAAAGTATCATGAAGGTCGGAAGAAAAATGTATGTTGTGATTTCAGGAGACTGTATTTTTTTCGCAGCCTACCAACGCCTTTCATTGAATGAGTTATTCGCCAGTCTCTGCTTAAGGCTACATCAAGAGGAAACAAACCTTAGAGATAGAACGTAGAACTACAGTATTGTGTCAAGATTCAAGAAGCTAGCACAAACCGTGTTTGATTTAGAGTTCTAACTGCATCTGTCAATATAGGAGAAAACGCAGTGAAACCTGAAAATTCAAACTGTTCCCTGCAAACGAATGCTTCAACGTAGGAGAACGAAACTTGGGCATCCAAGTTTGATTGGTGTACTGCTCATTACTTGAAGTTATCATGAAGGTCGGAAGAAAAAATATATGTGTGATTTCAGGAGACTGTAGTTTTTGGCAGCCTACCAACGCCTTTCATTGAATGAGTTATTCGCCAGTCTCTGCTTAAGGCTACATCAAGAGGAAACAAACCTTAGAGATAGAACGTAGAACTACTGTATTGTGTCAAGTTTTCAAGAAGCTACCACAAACCGTGTTTGATTTAGAGTTCTAACTGCATCTGTCAATATAGGAGAAAACGCAGTGAAACCTAAAAATTCAAACTGTTCCTGCAAACGAATGCTTCAACCTAGGAGAACGAAACTTGGACATCCAAGTTTGATTGGTGTACTGGTCATTACATGAAAGTATCATGAAGTTCGGAAGAAAAAATATATGTTGTGATTTCAGGAGAGTGTAGTTTTTGGCAGCCTAACAATGCCTTTCATTGAATGAGTTATTCGGGAGTCTCTGCTTAAGGCTACATCAAGAGGAAACAAACCTTAGAGATAGAACATAGAACTACTTTATTGTGTCAAGTTTCAAGAAGCTACCACAAACCGTGTTTGATTTAGAGTTCGAACTGCATCTGTCAATATAGGAGAAAACAGAGTGAAACCTAAAAATTCAAACTGTTCCTGCAAACGAATTCTTCAACCTAGGAGAACGAAACTTGGGCACCCAAGTTTGATTGGTGTACTGCTCATTACTTGAAGTTATCATGAAGGTCGGAAGAAAAAATATATGTTGTGATTTCAGGAGACTGTAGTTTTTTGGCAGCCTAACAATGCATTTCATTGAATGTGTTATTCGCCAGTCTCTGCTTAAGGCTACATCAAGAGGAAACAAACCTTAGAGATAGAACGTAGAACTACTGTATTGTGTCAAGTTTCAAGAAGCTAGCACAAACCGTGTTTGATTTAGAGTTCTAACTGCATCTGTCAATATAGAAGAAAACGCAGTGAAACCTAAAAATTCAAACTGTTCCTGCAAACGAATGCTTCAACCTAGGAGAACGAAACTTGGACATCCAAGTTTGATTGGTGTACTGCTCATTACTTGAAAGTATCATGAAGTCGGAAAAAAAAATATATGTTGTGATTTCAGGAGATGGTAGTTTTTTGGAAGCTTAACAATGACTTTCATTGAATGTGTTATTCGCCAGTCTCTGCTTAAGGCTACATCAAGAGGAAAGAAACCTTAGAGTTAGAACGTAGAACTACTGTATTGTGTCAAGATTCAAGAGACTAGCACAAACCGTGTTTGATTTAGAGTTCTAACTGCATCTGTCACTATAGAAGAAACGCAGTGAAACCTAAAAATTCAAACTCTTCCTGCAAACGAATGCTTCAACCTAGGAGAACGAAACTTGGACATCCAAGTTTGATTTGTGTACTGCTCATTACTTGAAAGTATCATGAAGTTCGGAAGAAAAAATATATGTTGTGATTTCAGGAGACTGTAGTTTTTTGGCAGCCTAACAATGCATTTCATTGAATGAGTTATTCGGCAGTCTCTGCTTAAGGCTACATCAAGAGGAAACAAACCTTAGAGTTAGAACGTAGAACTACTGTATTGTGTCAAGTTTCAAGAGCCTAGCTCAAACCCTGTTTGATTTAGAGTTCTAACTGCATCTGTCACTATAGAAGAAAACGCAGTGAAACCTAAAAATTCAAACTCTTCCTGCAAACGAATGCTTCAACCTAGGAGAACGAAACTTGGACATCCAAGTTTGATTGGAGTACTGCTCATTACTTGAATGTATCATGAACTTCGGAAGAAAAAATATATGTTGTGATTTCAGAAGATGTTAGTTTTTTGAAAGCCTAACAATGCCTTTCATTGAATATGTTATTCGCCAGTCTCTGCTTAAGGCTACATCAAGAGGAAACAAACCTTAGAGTTAGAACGTAGAACTACTGTATTGTGTCAAGTTTCAAGAAGCTACCACAAACCGTGTTTTATTTAGAGTTCTAACTGCATCTGTCAATATAGGAGAAAACGCAGTGAAACCTAAAAATTCAAACTCTTCCTGCAAACGAATGCTTCAACCTAGGAGACGAAACTTGGACATTCAAGTTTGATTTGTGTACTGCTCATTACTTGAAAGTATCATGAAGTTCGGAAGAAAAAATATATGTTGTGATTTCAGGAGACTGTAGTTTTTTGGCAGCCTACCAACGCCTTTCATTGAATGAGTTATTCGCCAGTCTCGGCTTAAGGCTACATCAAGAGGAAACAAACCTTAGAGTTAGAACGTAGAACTACTGTATTGTGTCAAGTTTCAAGAGGCTAGCTCAAACCTTGTTTGATTTAGAGTTCTAACTGCATCTGTCACTATAGAAGAAAACGCAGTGAAACCTAAAAATTCAAACTCTTCCTGCAAACGAATGCTTCAACCTAGGAGAACGAAACTTGGACATCCAAGTTTGATTGGTGTACTGCTCATTACTTGAAAGTATCATGAAGTTCGGAAGAAAAAATATATGTTGTGATTTCAGGAGATGTTAGTTTTTTGAAAGCCTAACAATGCCTTTCATTGAATATGTTATTCGCCAGTCTCTGCTTAAGGCTACATCAAGAGGAAACAAACCTTAGAGTTAGAACGTAGAACTACTGTATTGTGTCAAGTTTCAAGAAGCTACCACAAACCGTGTTTTATTTAGAGTTCTAACTGCATCTGTCAATATAGGAGAAAACGCAGTGAAACCTGAAAATTCAAACTGTTCCTGCAAACGAATGCTTCAACCTAGGAGAACGAAACTTGGGCATCCAAGTTTGATTGGTGTACTGCTCATTACTTGAAGTTATCATGAAGGTCGGAAGAAAAAATATATATTGTGATTTCAGGAGACTGTAGTTTTTGGCAGCCTAACAATGCCTTTCATTGAATGAGTTACTCGCCAGTCTCTGCTTAAGGCTACATCAAAAGGAAACAAACCTTAGAGATAGAACGTAGAACTACTGTATTGTGTCAAGTTTCAAGAAGCTAGCACAAACCGTGTTTGATTTAGAGTTCTAACTGCATCTGTCAATATAGAAGAAAACGCAGTGAAACCTAAAAATTCAAACTCTTCCTGCAAACGAATGCTTCAACCTAGGAGAAAGAAACTTGGGCATCCAAGTTTGATTGGTGTACTGCTCATTACTTGAAGTTATCATGAAGGTCGGATGAAAAAATATACATTGAGATTTCAGGAGATGGTAGTTTTTTGGAAGCTTAACAATGCCTTTCATTGAAAGTGTTATTCGCCAGTCTCTGCTTAAGGCTACATCAATAGGAAACAAACCTTAGAGATAGAACGTAGAACTACTGTATTGTGTCAAGTTTAGAGAAGCTAGCACAAACCGTGTTTGATTTAGAGTTCTAACTGCATCTGTCAATATAGAAGAAAACGCAGTGAAACCTAAAATTCAAACTGTTCCTGCAAACGAATGCTTCAACCTAGGAGAACGAACCTGGACATCCAAGTTTGATTGGTGTACTGCACATTACTTGAAAGTATCATGAAGGTCGGAAGAAAAAATGTATGTTTTGATTTCAGGAGACTGTATTTTTTCGCAGCCTACCAACGCCTTTCATTGAATGAATTATTCCGCCAGTCTCTGCTTAAGGCTACATCAAGAGGAAACAAACCTTAGAGATAGAACGTAGAACTACAGTATTGTGTCAAGATTCAAGAAGCTAGCACAAACCGTGTTTGATTTAGAGTTCTAACTGCATCTGTCAATATAGGAGAAAACGCAGTGAAACCTGAAAATTCAAACTGTTCCTGAAAACGAATGCTTCAACGTAGGAGAATGAAACTTGGGCATCCAAGTTTGATTGGTGTACTGCTCATTACTTGAAGTTATCATGAAGGTCGGAAGAAAAATATATGTTGTGATTTCAGGAGACTGTAGTTTTTTGGCAGCCTACCAACGCCTTTCATTGAATGAGTTATTCGCCAGTCTCTGCTTAAGGCTACATCAAGAGGAAACAAACCTTAGAGATAGAACGTAGAACTACTGTATTGTGTCAAGTTTCAAGAAGCTACCACAAACCGTGTTTGATTTAGAGTTCTAACTGCATCTGTCAATATAGGAGAAAACGCAGTGAAACCTAAAAATTCAAACTGTTCCTGCAAACGAATGCTTCAACCTAGGAGAACGAAACTTGGACATCCAAGTTTGATTGGTGTACTGGTCATTACTTGAAAGTATCATGAAGGTCGGAAGAAAAATATATGTTGTGATTTCAGGAGACTGTAGTTTTTTGGCAGCCTAACAATGCCTTTCATTGAATGAGTTATTCGGGAGTCTCTGCTTAAGGCTACATCAAGAGGAAACAAACCTTAGAGATAGAACGTAGAACTACTGTATTGTGTCAAGTTTCAAGAAGCTACCACAAACCGTGTTTGATTTAGAGTTCTAACTGCATCTGTCAATATAGGAGAAAACGCAGTGAAACCTAAAAATTCAAACTCTTCCTGCAAACGAATGCTTCAACCTAGGAGAACGAAACTTGGGCATCCAAGTTTGATTGGTGTACTGCTCATTACTTGAAGTTATCATGAAGGTCGGAAGAAAAAATATATGTTGTGATTTCAGGAGACTGTAGTTTTTTGACAGCCTACCAACGCCTTTCATTGAATGAGTTATTCGCCAGTCTCTGCTTAAGGCTACATCAAGAGGAAACAAACCTTAGAGTTAGAACGTAGAACTACTGTATTGTGTCAAGTTTCAAGAGGCTAGCACAAACCGTGTTTGATTTAGAGTTCTAACTGCATCTGTCACTATAGAAGAAAACGCAGTGAAACCTAAAAATTCAAACTTCTCCTGCAAACGAATGCTTCAACCTAGGAGAACAAAACATGGACATCCAAGTTTGATTGGTGTACTGCTCATTACTTGAAGTTATCATGAAGGTCGGAAGAAAAAATATTGTTGTGATTTCAGGAGACTGTAGTTTTTTGGCAGCCTACCAACGCCTTTCATTGAATGAGTTATTCGCCAGTCTCTGCTTAAGGCTACATCAAGAGGAAACAAACCTTAGAGTTAGAACGTAGAACTACTGTATTGTGTCAAGTTTCAAGAGGCTAGCTCAAACCTTGTTTGATTTAGAGTTCTAACTGCATCTGTCACTATAGAAGAAAACGCAGTGAAACCTAAAAATTCAAACTCTTCCTGCAAACGAATGCTTCAACCTAGGAGAACGAAACTTGGACATCCAAGTTTGATTGGTGTACTGCTCATTACTTGAAAGTTATCATGAAGGTCGGAAGAAAAAATATATGTTATGATTTCAGGAGACTGCAGTTTTTTGGCAGCCTAACAATGCCTTTCATTGAATGAGTTGTTCGCCAGTCTCTGCTTAAGGCTACATCAAGAGGAAAAAAACCTTAGAGTTAGAACGTAGAACTACTGTATTGTGTCAAGTTTCAAGAAGCTACCACAAACCGTGTTTTATTTAGAGTTCTAACTGCACCTGTCAATATAGGAGAAAACGCAGTGAAACCTGAAAATTCAAACTGTTCCTGCAAACGAATGCTTCAACGTAGGAGAACGAAACTTGGGCATCCAAGTTTGATTGGTGTACTGGTCATTACTTGAAGTTATCATGAAGGTTGGAAGAAAAAATATATGTTGTGATTTCAGGAGACTGTAGTTTTTTGGCAGCCTACCAACGCCTTTCATTGAATGAGTTATTCACCAGTCTCTGCTTAAGGCTACATCAAGAGGAAACAAATCTTAGAGATAGAACGTAGAACTACTGTATTGTGTCAAGTTTCAAGAAGCTACCACAACCGTGTTTAATTTAGAGTTCTAACTGTATCTGTCAATATAGGAGAAAACGCAGTGAAACCTAAAAATTCAAACTGTTCCTGAAAAGGAATGCTTCAACCTAGGAGAACGAAACTTGGGCACCCAAGTTTGATTGGTGTACTGCTCATTACTTGAAGTTATCATGAAGGTCGGAAGAAAAAATATATGTTATGATTTCAGGAGACTGCAGTTTTTTGGCAGCCTAACAATGCCTTTCATTGAATGAGTTGTTCGCCAGTCTCTGCTTAAGGCTACATCAAGAGGAAACAAACCTTAGAGATAGAACGTAGAACTACTGTATTGTGTCAAGTTTCAAGAAGCTAGCACAAACAGTGTTTGATTTAGAGTTCTAACTGCATCTGTCAATATAGAAGAAAACGCAGTGAAACCTAAAAATTCAAACTGTTCCTGCAAACGAATGCTTCAACCTAGGAGAACGAAACTTAGACATCCAAGTTTGATTGGTGTACTGCTCATTACTTGAAAGTATCATGAAGTTCGGAAAAAAAAATATATGTTGTGATTTCAGGAGATGGTAGTTTTTTGGAAGCTTAACAATGACTTTCATTGAATGTGTTATTCGCCAGTCTCTGCTTAAGGCTACATCAAGGGGAAACAAACCTTAGAGTTAGAATGTAGAACTACTGTATTGTGTCAAGTTTCAAGAGACTAGCACAAACCGTGTTTGATTTAGAGTTCTAACTGCATCTGTCACTATAGAAGAAAACGCAGTGAAACCTAAAAATTCAAACTCTTCCTGCAAACGAATGCTTCAACCTAGGAGAACGAAACTTGGACATCCAAGTTTGATTGGTGTACTGCTCATTACTTGAAAGTATCATGAAGTTCGGAAGAAAAAATATATGCTGTGATTTCAGGAGATGGTAGTTTTTTGAAAGCTTAACAATGCCTTTCATTGAATGTGTTATTCGCCAGTCTCTGCTTAAGGCTACATCAAGAGGAAACAAACCTTAGAGTTAGAACGTAGAACTACTGTATTGTGTCAAGTTTCAAGAGGCTAGCACAAACCGTGTTTGATTTAGAGTTCTAACTGCATCTGTCAATATAGAAGAAAACGCAGTGAAACCTAAAAATTCAAACTCTTCCTGCAAACGAATGCTTCAACCTAGGAGAACGAAACTTGGGAATCCAAGTTTGATTGGTGTACTGCTCATTACTTGAAGTTATCATGAAGGTCGGAAGAAAAAATATATGTTGTTATTTCAGGAGACTGTAGTTTTTTGGCAGCCTACCAACGCCTTTCATTGAATGAGTTATTCGCCAGTCTCTGCTTAAGGCTACATCAAGAGGAAACAAACCTTAGAGTTAGAACGTAGAACTACTGTATTGTGTCAAGTTTCAAGAGGCTAGCTCAAACCTTGTTTGATTTAGAGTTCTAACTGCATCTGTCAATATAGAAGAAAACGCAGTGAAACCTAAAAATTCAAACTCTTCCTGCAAACGAATGCTTCAACGTAGGAGAACGAAACTTGGGCATCCAAGTTTGATTGGTGTACTGCTCATTACTTGAAGTTATCATGAAGGTCGGAAGAAAAAATATATGTTGTGATTTCAGGAGACTGTAGTTTTTTGGCAGCCTAACAATGCCTTTCATTGAATGAGTTACTTGCAAGTCTCTGCTTAAGGCTACATCAAAAGGAAACAAACCTTAGAGATAGAACGTAGAACTACTGTATTGTGTCAAGTTTCAAGAAGCTAGCACAAACCGTGTTTGATTTAGAGTTCTAACGGCATCTGTCAAAATAGAAGAAAACGCAGTGAAACCTAAAAATTCAAACTGTTCCTGCAAACGAATGCTTCAACATAGGAGATCGAAACTTGGACATCCAAGTTTGATTGGTGTACTGCTCATTACTTGAAAGTATCATGAAGGTCGGAAGAAAAAATATATGTTGTGATTTCAGGAGACTGTAGTTTTTTGGCAGCCTAACAATGCCTTTCATTGAATGAGTTATTCGGGAGTCTCTGATTAAGGCTACATCAAGAGGAAACAAACCTTAGAGATAGAACATAGAACTACTTTATTGTGTCAAGTTTCAAGAAGCTACCACAAACCGTGTTTGATTTAGAGTTCGAACTGCATCTGTCAATATAGGAGAAAACGCAGTGAAACCTAAAAATTCAAACTCTTCCTGCAAACGAATGCTTTAACCTAGGAGAACGAAACCTGGGCATCCAAGTTCGATTGGTGTACTGCTCATTACTTGAAGTTATCATGAAGGTCGGAAAAAAAATCTATGTTGTTTTCAGGAGACTGTAGTTTTCTGGCAGCCTACCAACGCCTTTCATTGAATGAGTTATTCGCCAGTCTCTGCTTAAGGCTACATCAAGAGGAAACAACCCTTAGAGTTAGAACGTAGAACTACTGTATTGTGTCAAGTTTCAAGAGGCTAGCACAAACCGTGTTTGATTTAGAGTTCTAACTGCATCTGTCACTGTAGAAGAAAACGCAGTGAAACCTAGAAATTCAAACTCTTCCTGCAAACGAATGCTTCAACCTAGGAGAACGAAACTTGGACATCCAAGTTTGATTGGTGTACTGCTCATTACTTGAAAGTATCATGAAGTTCGGAAGAAAAAATATATGTTGTGATTTCAGGAGATGGTAGTTTTTTGAAAGCTTAACAATACCTTTCATTGAATGTGTTATTCGCCAGTCTCTGCTTAAGGCTACATCAAGAGGAAACAAACCTTAGAAATAGAACGTAGAACTACTGTATTGTGTCAAGTTTCAAGAGGCTAGCACAAACCGTGTTTGATTTAGAGTTCTAACTGCATCTGTCAATATAGAAGAAAACGCAGTGAAACCTAAAAATTCAAACTCTTCTGCAAACGAATGCTTCAACCTAGGAGAACGAAACTTGGCATCCAAATTTGATTGGTGTACTGCTCATTACTTGAAGTTATCATGAAGGTCGGAAGAAAAAATATATGTTGTGATTTCAGGAGACTGTAGTTTTTTGGCAGCCTACCAACGCCTTTCATTGAATGAGTTATTCGGGAGTCTCTGCTTAAGGCTACATCAAGAGGAAACAAACCTTAGAGTTAGAACGTAGAACTACTGTATTGTCTCAAGTTTCAAGAGGCTAGCACAAACCGTGTTTGATTTAGAGTTCTAACTGCATCTGTCACTATAGAAGTAAACGCAGTGAAACCTAAAAATTCAAACTTCTCCTGCAAACGAATGCTTCAACCTAGGAGAACGAAACATGGACATCCAAGTTTCATTGGTGTACTGCTCATTACTTGAAGTTATCATGAAGGTCGGAAGAAAAAATATTGTTGTGATTTCAGGAGACTGTAGTTTTTTGGCAGCCTACCAACGCCTTTCATTGAATGAGTTATTCGCCAGTCTCTGCTTAAGGCTACATCAAGAGGAAACAAACCTTAGAGTTAGAACGTAGAACTACTGTATTGTGTCAAGTTTCAAGACGCTAGCTCAAACCTTGTTTGATTTAGAGTTCTAACTGCATCTGTCACTATAGAAGAAAACGCAGTGAAACCTAAAAATTCAAACTCTTCCTGCAAACGAATGCTTCAACCTAGGAGAACGAAACTTGGACATCCAAGTTTGATTGGTGTACTGCTCATTACTTGAAAGTATCATGAAGTTCGGAAGAAAAAATATATGTTGTGATTTCAGATGTTAGTTTTTTGAAAGCTTAACAATGCCTTTCATTGAATGTGTTATTCGCCAGTCTCTGCTTAAGGCTACATCAAGAGGAAACAAACCTTAGAGTTAGAACGTAGAACTACTGTATTGTGTCAAGTTTCAAGAAGCTACCACAAACCGTGTTTGATTTAGAGTTCGAACTGCATCTGTCAATATAGGAGAAAACAGAGTGAAACCTAAAAATTCAAACTGTTCCTGCAAACGAATGCTTCAACATAGGAGAACGAAACTTGGGCATCCAAGTTTGATTGGTGTATTGCTCATTACTTGAAAGTATCATGAAGGTCGGAAGAAAAAATATATGTTTTGATTTCAGGAGACTGTCGTTTTTTGGCAGCCTACCAACGCCTTTCATTGAATGAGTTATTCGCCAGTCTCTGCTTAAGGCTACATCAAGAGGAAACGAACCTTAGAGATAGAACGTAGAACTACTGTATTGTGTCAAGTTTCAAGAAGCTACCACAAACCGTGTTTAATTTAGAGTTCTAACTGTATCTGTCAATATAGGAGAAAACGCAGTGAAACCTAAAAATTCAAACTGTTCCTGCAAAGGAATGCTTCAACCTAGGAGAACGAAACTTGGGCAACCAAGTTTGATTGGTGTACTGCTCATTACTTGAAGTTATCATGAAGGTCGGAAGAAAAAATATATGTTGTGATTTCAGGAGACTGTAGTTTTTTGGCAGCCTAACAATGCCTTTCATTGAATGAGTTATTCGCCAGTCTCTGCTTAAGGCTACATCAAGAGGAAACAAACCTTATAGATAGAACGTAGAACTACTGTATTGTGTCAAGTTTCAAGATGCTAGCACAAACCGTGTTTGATTTAGAGTTCTAACTGCATCTGTTAATATAGAAGAAAACGCAGTGAAACCTAAAAATTCAAACTGTTCCTGCAAACGAATGCTTCAACCTAGGAGAACGAAACTTGGACATCCAAGTTTGATTGGTGTACTGCACATTACTTGAAAGTATCATGAAGGTCGGAAGAAAAAATGTATGTTGTGATTTCAGGAGACTGTAGTTTTTTGGCAGCCTACCAACGCCTTTCATTGAATGAGTTATTCGCCAGTCTCTGCTTAAGGCTACATCAAGAGGAAACAAACCTTAGAGATAGAACGTAGAACTACTGTATTGTGTCAAGTTTCAAGAAGCTACCACAAACCGTGTTTGATTTAGAGTTCTAACTGCATCTGTCAATATAGGAGAAAACGCAGTGAAACCTAAAAATTCAAACTGTTCCTGCAAACGAATGCTTCAACCTAGGAGAACGAAACTTGGACATCCAAGTTTGATTGGTGTACTGCTCATTACTTGAAAGTATCATGAAGGTCGGAATTAAAAATATATGTTTTGATTTCAGGAGACTGTCGTTTTTTGGCAGCCTACCAACGCCTTTCATTGAATGAGTTATTCGCCAGTCTCTTCTTAAGGCTACATCAAAAGGAAACAAACCTTAGAGTTAGAACGAAGAACTACTGTATTGTGTCAATTTTCAAGAGGCTAGCACAAACCGTGTTTGATTTAGAGTTCTAACTGCATCCGTCAATATAGAAGAAAACGCAGTGAAACCTAAAAATTCAAACTCTTCCTGCAAACGAATGCTTCAACCTAGGAGAACGAAACCTGGGCATCCAAGTTCGATTGGTGTACTTCTCATTACTTGAAGTTATCATGAAGGTCGGAAAAAAAATCTATGTTGTTTTCAGGAGACTGTAGTTTTCTGGCAGCCTACCAACGCCTTTCATTGAATGAGTTATTCGGGAGTCTCTGCTTAAGGCTACATCAAGAGGGAACAAACCTTCGAGTTAGAACGTAGAACTACTGTATTGTGTCAAGTTTCAAGAGGCTAGCACAAACCGTGTTTGATTTAGAGTTCTAACTGCATCTGTCACTATAGAAGAAAACGCAGTGAAACCTAAAAATTCAAACTCTTCCAGCAAACGAATGCTTCAACCTAGGAGAACGAAACCTGGGCATCCAAGTTTGATTGGTGTACTGCTCATTACTTGAAAGTTATCATGAAGGTCGGAAAAAAATCTATGTTGTTTTCAGGAGATGGTAGTTTTCTGGCAGCCTACCAACGCCTTTCATTGAATGAGTTATTCGCCAGTCTCTGCTTAAGGCTACATCAAGAGGAAACAAACCTTCGAGTTAGAACGTAGAACTACTGTATTGTGTCAAGTTTCAAGAGGCTAGCACAAACCGTGTTTGATTTAGAGTTCTAACTGCATCTGTCACTATAGAAGAAAACGCAGTGAAACCTAAAAATTCAAACTCTTCCTGCAAACGAATGCTTCAACCTAGGAGAACGAAACTTGGACATCCAAGTTTGATTGGTGTACTGCTCATTACTTGAAAGTATCATGAAGTTCGGAAGAAAAAATATATATTGTGATTTCAGGAGATGGTAGTTTTTTGAAAGCTTAAAAATGCCTTTCATTGAATGTGTTATTCGCCAGTCTCTGCTTAAGGCTACATCAAGAGGAAACAAACCTTAGAAATAGAACGTAGAACTACTGTATTCTGTCAAGTTTCAAGAGGCTAGCACAAACCGTGTTTGATTTAGAGTTCTAACTGCATCTGTCAATATAGAAGAAAACGCAGTGAAACCTAAAAATTCAAACTCTTCCTGCAAACGAATGCTTCAACCTAGGAGAACGAAACTTGGGCATCCATGTTTGATTGGTGTACTGCTCATTAGTTGAAGTTATCATGAAGGTCGGAAGAAAAAATATATGTTGTGATTTCAGGAGACTGTAGTTTTTTGGCAGCCTACCAACGCCTTTCATTGAATGAGTTATTCGCCAGTCTCTGCTTAAGGCTACATCAAGAGGAAACAAACCTTAGGGATAGAACGTAGAACGACTTTATTGTGTCAAGTTTCAAGAAGCTACCACAAACCGTGTTTGATTTAGAGTTCGAACTGCATCTGTCAATATAGGAGAAAACAGAGTGAAACCTAAAAATTCAAACTCTTCCTGCAAACGAATGCTTCAACATAGGAGAACGAAACTTGGGCATCCAAGTTTGATTGGTGTACTGCTCATTACTTGAAAGTATCATGAACGTCGGAAGAAAAAATATATGTTTTGATTTCAGGAGACTGTCGTTTTTTGGCAGCCTACCAACGCCTTTCATTGAATGAGTTATTCGCCAGTCTCTGCTTAAGGCTACATCAAGAGGAAACAAACCTTAGAGATAGAACGTAGAACTACTGTATTGTGTCAAGTTTCAAGAAGCTAGCCCAAACCGTGTTTGATTTAGAGTTCTAACTGCATCTGTCAATATAGAAGAAAACGCAGTGAAACCTAAAAATTCAAACTGTTCCTGCAAACGAATGCTTCAACCTAGGAGAACGAAACTTGGACATCCAAGTTTGATTGGTGTACTGCACATTACTTGAAAGTATCATGAAGGTCGGAAGAAAAAATGTATGTTGTGATTTCAGGAGACTGTATTTTTTTCGCAGCCTACCAACGCCTTTCATTGAATGAGTTATTCGCCAGTCTCTGCTTAAGGCTACATCAAGAGGAAACAAACCTTAGAGATAGAACGTAGAACTACAGTATTGTGTCAAGATTCAAGAAGCTAGCACAAACCGTGTTTGATTTAGAGTTCTAACTGCATCTGTCAATATAGGAGAAAACGCAGTGAACCCTGAAAATTCAAACTGTTCCTGCAAACGAATGCTTCAACGTAGGAGAACGAAACTTGGGCATCCAAGTTTGATTGGTGTACTGCTCATTACTTGAAGTTATCATGAAGGTCGGAAGAAAAAATATATGTTGTGATTTCAGGAGACTGTAGTTTTTTGCAGCCTACCAACGCCTTTCATTGAATGAGTTATTCGCCAGTCTCTGCTTAAGGCTACATCAAGAGGAAACAAACCTTAGAGATAGAACGTAGAACTACTGTATTGTGTCAAGTTTCAAGAAGCTACCACAAACCGTGTTTGATTTAGAGTTCTAACTGCATCTGTCAATATAGGAGAAAACGCAGTGAAACCTAAAAATTCAAACTGTTCCTGCAAACGAATGCTTCAACCTAGGAGAACGAAACTTGGACATCCAAGTTTGATTGGTGTACTGGTCATTACTTGAAAGTATCATGAAGTTCGGAAGAAAAAATATATGTTGTGATTTCAGGAGACTGTAGTTTTTTGGCAGCCTAACAATGCCTTTCATTGAATGAGTTATTCGGGAGTCTCTGCTTAAGGCTACATCAAGAGGAAACAAACCTTAGAGATAGAACATAGAACTACTTTATTGTGTCAAGTTTCAAGAAGCTACCACAAACCGTGTTTGATTTAGAGTTCGAACTGCATCTGTCAATATAGGAGAAAACAGAGTGAAACCTAAAAATTCAAACTGTTCCTGCAAACGAATTCTTCAACCTAATAGAACGAAACTTGGGCACCCAAGTTTGATTGGTGTACTGCTCATTACTTGAAGTTATCATGAAGGTCGGAAGAAAAAATATATGTTGTGATTTCAGGAGACTGTAGTTTTTTGGCAGCCTAACAATGCATTTCATTGAATGAGTTATTCGCCAGTCTCTGCTTAAGGCTACATCAAGAGGAAACAAACCTTAGAGATAGAACGTAGAACTACTGTATTGTGTCAAGTTTCAAGAAGCTAGCACAAACCGTGTTTGATTTAGAGTTCTAACTGCATCTGTCAATATAGAAGAAAACGCAGTGAAACCTAAAAATTCAAACTGTTCCTGCAAACGAATGCTTCAACCTAGGAGAACGAAACTTGGACATCCAAGTTTGATTGGTGTACTGCTCATTACTTGAATGTATCATGAAGTTCGGAAAAAAAAATATATGTTGTGATTTCAGGAGATGGTAGTTTTTTGGAAGCTTAACAATGACTTTCATTGAATGTGTTATTCGCCAGTCTCTGCTTAAGGCTACATCAAGAGGAAACAAACCTTAGAGTTAGAACGTAGAACTACTGTATTGTGTCAAGATTCAAGAGACTAGCACAAACCGTGTTTGATTTAGAGTTCTAACTGCATCTGTCACTATAGAAGAAAACGCAGTGAAACCTAAAAATTCAAAGTCTTCCTGCAAACGAATGCTTCAACCTAGGAGAACGAAACTTGGACATCCAAGTTTGATTTGTGTACTGCTCATTACTTGAAAGTATCATGAAGTTCGGAAGAAAAAATATATGTTGTGATTTCAGGAGACTGTAGTTTTTTGGCAGCCTACCAACGCCTTTCATTGAATGAGTTATTCGGCAGTCTCTGCTTAAGGCTACATCAAGAGGAAACAAACCTTAGAGTTAGAACGTAGAACTACTGTATTGTGTCAAGTTTCAAGAGGCTAGCTCAAACCCTGTTTGATTTAGAGTTCTAACTGCATCTGTCACTATAGAAGAAAACGCAGTGAAACCTAAAAATTCAAACTCTTCCTGCAAACGAATGCTTCAACCTAGGAGAACGAAACTTGGACATCCAAGTTTGATTGGAGTACTGCTCATTACTTGAAAGTATCATGAAGTTCGGAAGAAAAAATATATGTTGTGATTTCAGGAGATGTTAGTTTTTTGAAAGCCTAACAATGCCTTTCATTGAATATGTTATTCGCCAGTCTCTGCTTAAGGCTACATCAAGAGGAAACAAACCTTAGAGTTAGAACGTAGAACTACTGTATTGTGTCAAGTTTCAAGAAGCTACCACAAACCGTGTTTTATTTAGAGTTCTAACTGCATCTGTCAATATAGGAGAAAACGCAGTGAAACCTGAAAATTCAAACTGTTCCTGCAAACGAATGCTTCAACCTAGGAGAACGAAACTTGGGCATCCAAGTTTGATTGGTGTACTGCTCATTACTTGAAGTTATCATGAAGGTCGGAAGAAAAAATATATGTTGTGATTTCAGGAGACTGTAGTTTTTTGGCAGCCTAACAATGCCTTTCATTGAATGAGTTACTCGCCAGTCTCTGCTTAAGGCTACATCAAAAGGAAACAAACCTTAGAGATAGAACGTAGAACTACTGTATTGTGTCAAGTTTCAAGAAGCTAGCACAAACCGTGTTTGATTTAGAGTTCTAACTGCATCTGTCAATATAGAAGAAAACGCAGTGAAACCTAAAAATTCAAACTGTTCCTGCAAACGAATGCTTCAACCTAGGAGAACGAAACTTGGACATCCAAGTTTGATTGGTGTACTGCTCATTACTTGAAAGTATCATGAAGTTCGGAAAAAAAAATATATGTTGTGATTTCAGGAGATGGTAGTTTTTTGGAAGCTTAACAATGACTTTCATTGAATGTGTTATTCGCCAGTCTCTGCTTAAGGCTACATCAAGAGGAAACAAACCTTAGAGTTAGAACGTAGAACTACTGTATTGTGTCAAGATTCAAGAGACTAGCACAAACCGTTTTTGATTTAGAGTTCTAACTGCATCTGTCACTATAGAAGAAAACGCAGTGAAACCTAAAAATTCAAACTCTTCCTGCAAACGAATGCTTCAACCTAGGAGAACGAAACTTGGACATTCAAGTTTGATTTGTTACTGCTCATTACTTGAAAGTATCATGAAGTTCGGAAGAAAAAATATATGTTGTGATTTCCGGAGACTGTAGTTTTTTGGCAGCCTACCAACGCCTTTCATTGAATGAGTTATTCGGCAGTCTCGGCTTAAGGCTACATCAAGAGGAAACAAACCTTAGAGTTAGAACGTAGAACTACTGTATTGTGTCAAGTTTCAAGAGGCTAGCTCAAACCTTGTTTGATTTAGAGTTCTAACTGCATCTGTCACTATAGAAGAAAACGCAGTGAAACCTAAAAATTCAAACTCTTCCTGCAAACGAATGCTTCAACCTAGGAGAACGAAACTTGGACATCCAAGTTTGATTGGTGTACTGCTCATTACTTGAAAGTATCATGAAGTTCGGAAGAAAAAATATATGTTGTGATTTCAGGAGATGTTAGTTTTTTGAAAGCCTAACAATGCCTTTCATTGAATATGTTATTCGCCAGTCTCTGCTTAAGGCTACATCAAGAGGAAACAAACCTTAGAGTTAGAACGTAGAACTACTGTATTGTGTCAAGTTTCAAGAAGCTACCACAAACCGTGTTTTATTTAGAGTTCTAACTGCATCTGTCAATATAGGAGAAAACGCAGTGAAACCTGAAAATTCAAACTGTTCCTGCAAACGAATGCTTCAACCTAGGAGAACGAAACTTGGACATCCAAGTTTGATTGGTGTACTGCTCATTACTTGAAAGTATCATGAAGGTCGGAAGAAAAAATGTATGTTGTGATTTCAGGAGACTGTATTTTTTTCGCAGCCTACCAACGCCTTTCATTGAATGAATTATTCGCCAGTCTCTGCTTAAGGCTACATCAAGAGGAAACAAACCTTAGAGATAGAACGTAGAACTACAGTATTGTGTCAAGATTCAAGAAGCTAGCACAAACCGTGTTTGATTTAGAGTTCTAACTGCATCTGTCAATATAGGAGAAAACGCAGTGAAACCTGAAAATTCAAACTGTTCCTGAAAACGAATGCTTCAACGTAGGAGAATGAAACTTGGGCATCCAAGTTTGATTGGTGTACTGCTCATTACTTGAAGTTATCATGAAGGTCGGAAGAAAAAATATATGTTGTGATTTCAGGAGACTGTAGTTTTTTGGCAGCCTACCAACGCCTTTCATTGAATGAGTTATTCGCCAGTCTCTGCTTAAGGCTACATCAAGAGGAAACAAACCTTAGAGATAGAACGTAGAACTACTGTATTGTGTCAAGTTTCAAGAAGCTACCACAAACCATGTTTGATTTAGAGTTCTAACTGCATCTGTCAATATAGGAGAAAACGCAGTGAAACCTAAAAATTCAAACTGTTCCTGCAAACGAATGCTTCAACCTAGGAGAACGAAACTTGGACATCCAAGTTTGATTGGTGTACTGCTCATTACTTGAAAGTATCATGAAGGTCGGAATTAAAAATATATGTTTTGATTTCAGGAGACTGTCGTTTTTTGGCAGCCTACCAACGCCTTTCATTGAATGAGTTATTCGCCAGTCTCTTCTTAAGGCTACATCAAAAGGAAACAAACCTTAGAGTTAGAACGAAGAACTACTGTATTGTGTCAATTTTCAAGAGGCTAGCACAAACCGTGTTTGATTTAGAGTTCTAACTGCATCCGTCAATGTAGAAGAAAACGCAGTGAAACCTAAAAATTCAAACTCTTCCTGCAAACGAATGCTTCAACCTAGGAGAACGAAACCTGGGCATCCAAGTTCGATTGGTGTACTTCTCATTACTTGAAGTTATCATGAAGGTCGGAAAAAAAATCTATGTTGTTTTCAGGAGACTGTAGTTTTCTGGCAGCCTACCAACGCCTTTCATTGAATGAGTTATTCGGGAGTCTCTGCTTAAGGCTACATCAAGAGGGAACAAACCTTCGAGTTAGAACGTAGAACTACTGTATTGTGTCAAGTTTCAAGAGGCTAGCACAAACCGTGTTTGATTTAGAGTTCTAACTGCATCTGTCACTATAGAAGAAAACGCAGTGAAACCTAAAAATTCAAACTCTTCCAGCAAACGAATGCTTCAACCTAGGAGAACGAAACCTGGGCATCCAAGTTTGATTGGTGTACTGCTCATTACTTGAAAGTTATCATGAAGGTCGGAAAAAAATCTATGTTGTTTTCAGGAGATGGTAGTTTTCTGGCAGCCTACCAACGCCTTTCATTGAATGAGTTATTCGCCAGTCTCTGCTTAAGGCTACATCAAGAGGAAACAAACCTTCGAGTTAGAACGTAGAACTACTGTATTGTGTCAAGTTTCAAGAGGCTAGCACAAACCGTGTTTGATTTAGAGTTCTAACTGCATCTGTCACTATAGAAGAAAACGCAGTGAAACCTAAAAATTCAAACTCTTCCTGCAAACGAATGCTTCAACCTAGGAGAACGAAACTTGGACATCCAAGTTTGATTGGTGTACTGCTCATTACTTGAAAGTATCATGAAGTTCGGAAGAAAAAATATATATTGTGATTTCAGGAGATGGTAGTTTTTTGAAAGCTTAAAAATGCCTTTCATTGAATGTGTTATTCGCCAGTCTCTGCTTAAGGCTACATCAAGAGGAAACAAACCTTAGAAATAGAACGTAGAACTACTGTATTCTGTCAAGTTTCAAGAGGCTAGCACAAACCGTGTTTGATTTAGAGTTCTAACTGCATCTGTCAATATAGAAGAAAATGCAGTGAAACCTAAAAATTCAAACTCTTCCTGCAAACGAATGCTTCAACCTAGGAGAACGAAACTTGGGCATCCATGTTTGATTGGTGTACTGCTCATTAGTTGAAGTTATCATGAAGGTCGGAAGAAAAAATATATGTTGTGATTTCAGGAGACTGTAGTTTTTTGGCAGCCTACCAACGCCTTTCATTGAATGAGTTATTCGCCAGTCTCTGCTTAAGGCTACATCAAGAGGAAACAAACCTTAGGGATAGAACGTAGAACGACTTTATTGTGTCAAGTTTCAAGAAGCTACCACAAACCGTGTTTGATTTAGAGTTCGAACTGCATCTGTCAATATAGGAGAAAACAGAGTGAAACCTAAAAATTCAAACTCTTCCTGCAAACGAATGCTTCAACATAGGAGAACGAAACTTGGGCATCCAAGTTTGATTGGTGTACTGCTCATTACTTGAAAGTATCATGAACGTCGGAAGAAAAAATATATGTTTTGATTTCAGGAGACTGTCGTTTTTTGGCAGCCTACCAACGCCTTTCATTGAATGAGTTATTCGCCAGTCTCTGCTTAAGGCTACATCAAGAGGAAACAAACCTTAGAGATAGAACGTAGAACTACTGTATTGTGTCAAGTTTCAAGAAGCTAGCCCAAACCGTGTTTGATTTAGAGTTCTAACTGCATCTGTCAATATAGAAGAAAACGCAGTGAAACCTAAAAATTCAAACTGTTCCTGCAAACGAATGCTTCAACCTAGGAGAACGAAACTTGGACATCCAAGTTTGATTGGTGTACTGCACATTACTTGAAAGTATCATGAAGGTCGGAAGAAAAAATGTATGTTGTGATTTCAGGAGACTGTATTTTTTTCGCAGCCTACCAACGCCTTTCATTGAATGAGTTATTCGCCAGTCTCTGCTTAAGGCTACATCAAGAGGAAACAAACCTTAGAGATAGAACGTAGAACTACAGTATTGTGTCAAGATTCAAGAAGCTAGCACAAACCGTGTTTGATTTAGAGTTCTAACTGCATCTGTCAATATAGGAGAAAACGCAGTGAACCCTGAAAATTCAAACTGTTCCTGCAAACGAATGCTTCAACGTAGGAGAACGAAACTTGGGCATCCAAGTTTGATTGGTGTACTGCTCATTACTTGAAGTTATCATGAAGGTCGGAAGAAAAAATATATGTTGTGATTTCAGGAGACTGTAGTTTTTTGGCAGCCTACCAACGCCTTTCATTGAATGAGTTATTCGCCAGTCTCTGCTTAAGGCTACATCAAGAGGAAACAAACCTTAGAGATAGAACGTAGAACTACTGTATTGTGTCAAGTTTCAAGAAGCTACCACAAACCGTGTTTGATTTAGAGTTCTAACTGCATCTGTCAATATAGGAGAAAACGCAGTGAAACCTAAAAATTCAAACTGTTCCTGCAAACGAATGCTTCAACCTAGGAGAACGAAACTTGGACATCCAAGTTTGATTGGTGTACTGGTCATTACATGAAAGTATCATGAAGTTCGGAAGAAAAAATATATGTTGTGATTTCAGGAGACTGTAGTTTTTTGGCAGCCTAACAATGCCTTTCATTGAATGAGTTATTCGGGAGTCTCTGCTTAAGGCTACATCAAGAGGAAACAAACCTTAGAGATAGAACATAGAACTACTTTATTGTGTCAAGTTTCAAGAAGCTACCACAAACCATGTTTGATTTAGAGTTCGAACTGCATCTGTCAATATAGGAGAAAACAGAGTGAAACCTAAAAATTCAAACTGTTCCTGCAAACGAATTCTTCAACCTAATAGAACGAAACTTGGGCACCCAAGTTTGATTGGTGTACTGCTCATTACTTGAAGTTATCATGAAGGTCGGAAGAAAAACATATATGTTGTGATTTCAGGAGACTGTAGTTTTTTGGCAGCCTAACAATGCATTTCATTGAATGAGTTATTCGCCAGTCTCTGCTTAAGGCTACATCAAGAGGAAACAAACCTTAGAGATAGAACGTAGAACTACTGTATTGTGTCAAGTTTCAAGAAGCTAGCACAAACCGTGTTTGATTTAGAGTTCTAACTGCATCTGTCAATATAGAAGAAAACGCAGTGAAACCTAAAAATTCAAACTGTTCCTGCAAACGAATGCTTCAACCTAGGAGAACGAAACTTGGACATCCAAGTTTGATTGGTGTACTGCTCATTACTTGAAAGTATCATGAAGTTCGGAAAAAAAAATATATGTTGTGATTTCAGGAGATGGTAGTTTTTTGGAAGCTTAACAATGACTTTCATTGAATGTGTTATTCGCCAGTCTCTGCTTAAGGCTACATCAAGAGGAAACAAACCTTAGAGTTAGAACGTAGAACTACTGTATTGTGTCAAGATTCAAGAGACTAGCACAAACCGTGTTTGATTTAGAGTTCTAACTGCATCTGTCACTATAGAAGAAAACGCAGTGAAACCTAAAAATTCAAAGTCTTCCTGCAAACGAATGCTTCAACCTAGGAGAACGAAACTTGGACATCCAAGTTTGATTTGTGTACTGCTCATTACTTGAAAGTATCATGAAGTTCGGAAGAAAAAATATATGTTGTGATTTCAGGAGACTGTAGTTTTTTGGCAGCCTACCAACGCCTTTCATTGAATGAGTTATTCGGCAGTCTCTGCTTAAGGCTACATCAAGAGGAAACAAACCTTAGAGTTAGAACGTAGAACTACTGTATTGTGTCAAGTTTCAAGAGGCTAGCTCAAACCCTGTTTGATTTAGAGTTCTAACTGCATCTGTCACTATAGAAGAAAACGCAGTGAAACCTAAAAATTCAAACTCTTCCTGCAAACGAATGCTTCAACCTAGGAGAACGAAACTTGGACATCCAAGTTTGATTGGAGTACTGCTCATTACTTGAAAGTATCATGAAGTTCGGAAGAAAAAATATATGTTGTGATTTCAGGAGATGTTAGTTTTTTGAAAGCCTAACAATGCCTTTCATTGAATATGTTATTCGCCAGTCTCTGCTTAAGGCTACATCAAGAGGAAACAAACCTTAGAGTTAGAACGTAGAACTACTGTATTGTGTCAAGTTTCAAGAAGCTACCACAAACCGTGTTTTATTTAGAGTTCTAACTGCATCTGTCAATATAGGAGAAAACGCAGTGAAACCTGAAAATTCAAACTGTTCCTGCAAACGAATGCTTCAACCTAGGAGAACGAAACTTGGGCATCCAAGTTTGATTGGTGTACTGCTCATTACTTGAAGTTATCATGAAGGTCGGAAGAAAAAATATATGTTGTGATTTCAGGAGATTGTAGTTTTTTGGCAGCCTAACAATGCCTTTCATTGAATGAGTTACTCGCCAGTCTCTGCTTAAGGCTACATCAAAAGGAAACAAACCTTAGAGATAGAACGTAGAACTACTGTATTGTGTCAAGTTTCAAGAAGCTAGCACAAACCGTGTTTGATTTAGAGTTCTAACTGCATCTGTCAATATAGAAGAAAACGCAGTGAAACCTAAAAATTCAAACTGTTCCTGCAAACGAATGCTTCAACCTAGGAGAACGAAACTTGGACATCCAAGTTTGATTGGTGTACTGCTCATTACTTGAAAGTATCATGAAGTTCGGAAAAAAAAATATATGTTGTGATTTCAGGAGATGGTAGTTTTTTGGAAGCTTAACAATGACTTTCATTGAATGTGTTATTCGCCAGTCTCTGCTTAAGGCTACATCAAGAGGAAACAAACCTTAGAGTTAGAACGTAGAACTACTGTATTGTGTCAAGATTCAAGAGACTAGCACAAACCGTTTTTGATTTAGAGTTCTAACTGCATCTGTCACTATAGAAGAAAACGCAGTGAAACCTAAAAATTCAAACTCTTCCTGCAAACAAATGCTTCAACCTAGGAGAACGAAACTTGGACATTCAAGTTTGATTTGTGTACTGCTCATTACTTGAAAGTATCATGAAGTTCGGAAGAAAAAATATATGTTGTGATTTCCGGAGACTGTAGTTTTTTGGCAGCCTACCAACGCCTTTCATTGAATGAGTTATTCGGCAGTCTCGGCTTAAGGCTACATCAAGAGGAAACAAACCTTAGAGTTAGAACGTAGAACTACTGTATTGTGTCAAGTTTCAAGAGGCTAGCTCAAACCTTGTTTGATTTAGAGTTCTAACTGCATCTGTCACTATAGAAGAAAACGCAGTGAAACCTAAAAATTCAAACTCTTCCTGCAAACGAATGCTTCAACCTAGGAGAACGAAACTTGGACATCCAAGTTTGATTGGTGTACTGCTCATTACTTGAAAGTATCATGAAGTTCGGAAGAAAAAATATATGTTGTGATTTCATTAGATGTTAGTTTTTTGAAAGCCTAACAATGCCTTTCATTGAATATGTTATTCGCCAGTCTCTGCTTAAGGCTACATCAAGAGGAAACAAACCTTAGAGATAGAACGTAGAACTACTGTATTGTGTCAAGTTTCAAGAAGCTACCACAAACCGTGTTTGATTTAGAGTTCTAACTGCATCTGTCAATATAGGAGAAAACGCAGTGAAACCTAAAAATTCAAACTGTTCCTGCAAACGAATGCTTCAACCTAGGAGAACGAAACTTGGACATCCAAGTTTGATTGGTGTACTGGTCATTACTTGAAAGTATCATGAAGGTCGGAAGAAAAAATATATGTTGTGATTTCAGGAGACTGTAGTTTTTTGGCAGCCTAACAATGCCTTTCATTGAATGAGTTATTCGGGAGTCTCTGCTTAAGGCTACATCAAGAGGAAACAAACCTTAGAGATAGAACATAGAACTACTTTATTGTGTCAAGTTTCAAGAAGCTACCACAAACCGTGTTTGATTTAGAGTTCGAACTGCATCTGTCAATATAGGAGAAAACAGAGTGAAACCTAAAAATTCAAACTCTTCCTGCAAACGAATGCTTCAACATAGGAGAACGAAACTTGGGCATCCAAGTTTGATTGGTGTACTGCTCATTACTTGAAAGTATCATGAAAGTCAGAAGAAAAAATATATGTTTTGATTTCAGGAGACTGTCGTTTTTTGGCAGCCTACCAACGCCTTTCATTGAATGAGTTATTCGCCAGTCTCTTCTTAAGGCTACATCAAAAGGAAACAAACCTTAGAGTTAGAACGTAGAACTACTGTATTGTGGCAAGTTTCAAGAGGCTAGCACAAACCGTGTTTGATTTAGAGTTCTAACTGCATCTGTCAATATAGAAGAAAACGCAGTGAAACCTAAAAATTCAAACTCTTCCTGCAAACGAATGCTTCAACCTAGGAGAACGAAACCTGGGCATCCAAGTTCGATTGGTGTACTGCTCATTACTTGAAGTTATCATGAAGGTCGGAAAAAAAATCTATGTTGTTTTCAGGAGACTGTAGTTTTCTGGCAGCCTACCAACGCCTTTCATTGAATGAGTTATTCGCCAGTCTCTGCTTAAGGTTACATCAAGAGGAAACAAACCTTCGAGTTAGAACGTAGAACTACTGTATTGTGTCAAGTTTCAAGAGGCTAGCACAAACCGTGTTTGATTTAGAGTTCTAACTGCATCTGTCACTATAGAAGAAAACGCAGTGAAACCTAGAAATTCAAACTCTTCCTGCAAACGAATGCTTCAACCTAGGAGAACGAAACTTGGACATCCAAGTTTGATTGGTGTACGGCTCATTACTTGAAAGTATCATGAAAGTTTGGAAGAAAAAATATATGTTGTGATTTCAGGAGATGGTAGTTTTTTGAAAGCTTAACAATGCCTTTCATTGAATGTGTTATTCGCCAGTCTCTGCTTAAGGCTACATCAAGAGGAAACAAACCTTAGAAATAGAACGTAGAACTACTGTATTGTGTCAAGTTTCAAGAGGCTAGCACAAACCGTGTTTGATTTAGAGTTCTTAACTGCATCTGTCAATATAGAAGAAAACGCAGTGAAACCTAAAAATCAAACTCTTCCTGCAAACGAATGCTTCAACCTAGGAGAACGAAACTTGGGCATCCAAGTTTGATTGGTGTACTGCTCATTACTTGAAGTTATCATGAAGGTCGGAAGAAAAATATATGTTGTGATTTCAGGAGACTGTAGTTTTTTGACAGCCTACCAACGCCTTTCATTGAATGAGTTATTCGCCAGTCTCTGCTTAAGGCTACATCAAGAGGAAACAAACCTTAGAGTTTAGAAACGTAGAACTACTGTATTGTGTCAAGTTTTCA